>NC_056434.1:20129895-20147395 GCF_018296145.1 Oncorhynchus tshawytscha | reverse complement strand
CTGATCCAGAAGCCATCCCAGTTGGAGTTAGAAGAGGAGAGGAATAGAGGGATGGAGGGAGAGAGTGAGTGATGGAGGGAGAGACAGAGGAATAGAGGGATGGAGGGAGAGACAGAGGAATAGAGGGATGGAGGAAGAGAGTGAGTGATGGAGGGAGAGACAGAGGAATAGAGGGATGGAGGGAGAGAGTGAGTGATGGAGGGAGAGACAGAGGAAGAAAGGGATGGAAAAAGAAAGAAATGGATGATAGGAGCATGGGAGCCCCTCCCAGTCCCCGAACGGACAGAGCTATCCTTTCCCCACTCATCCTCCCTCATCCTCTCCTTCACAGACACATTTACCAAAAAGTTTGTTTAATTGCCTGGAGAATGGACGTCTCCACCTCGGTAATAAAGGGAGCACAGCCATTAGAAAGATTAATGGGCCCCATAATGATGTTAATCAGGAACACCATGATTGAAATTCCATTACACCCAGATCTCATCAATGCTGCACCGTCCACAAAGATCTGGCTGCTTCTGCCTTCTGCTATGGACGGATGAGATTGTGTTCAGATCAGAGCTGAACCTCCCTGAGGGAATGGCTGGTGGTGCCTTGGAGACAGAATATGCATAACTATTCTGCAGTAAATACTGCTGGTTGTCTTTTTAAATGGCAGGTGGTGTGTGGGTGTGTTTTTCCCTGTCGCTGTTCAGATCTGAGCCATGACAACACCTGGATCGGCCTGAACGACAGAACAGTAGAGGAGGATTTCCAGTGGACTGACAACATGGACCTGGTGAGAGAGAGAGAGGATTACTCTTTTATCCTCGTGTCGTAGCGAGGAGGTGGATGTCAGCTAAAGGTCCGGGGGAAATTGATAGAGTGAACGTGTCAATACATGTGTACATGTACACCCTCGCTCGCTGAATCACTTTTCATCCTGCGCTACTTACCACTTCTATCTCCCTAGAGGCAGCTCCTATGAGCCTGGTGTTATTTCAGAGCTGTCATTACTCTTTGTCGGTCTATACCTCTGGAGAAAGACCATAAGTGTCATTCAATAAAAGAGCACAATGAAACAGTCTGTTTTATACTGCATGGATAATGATGCTATCTACCACTTTTCTTTTTGTTCTGTCTGTGTTGTGTGACTGTGTCTGTGACTGTATCTGTGTCTGTGACTGTATCTGTGTCTGTATCTGTGTCTGTGACTGTACCTGTGTTTGTGACTATGTCTGTGACTGGGCCATGTGGCTGTATCTATATATGTGTCTGTGACTGTATCTGTGTCTGTGACTGTATATGTGCCTGTGACTGTATATGTGCCTGTGACTGTACCTGTATCTGTGACTGTGTCTGTGACTATGTCTGTGACTGGGCCATGTGACTGTATCTATATATGTGTATGTGTCTGTGACTGTGTCTGTGAATGTACCTGTGTTTGTGACTATGTCTGTGACTGGGCCATGTGACTTTATCAATATCTGTGTCGGTGACTGTTTGCGTTTGTTACTGTATATGTGTCTGTGACTGTATCTGTGTCTGTGACTATGTCTGTGACTGGGCCATGTGACTGTATCTATATATGTGTCTGTGACTGTCTGTGACTGTACCTGTGTTTGTGACTATGTCTGTGACTGGGCGATGTGACTGTATCCATGTCTGTGTCTGTGACTGTATCTGTGACTGTGACTGTATCTGTTTCTGTGACTGTACCTGTGTTTGTGACTGTATATGTGCCTGTGACTGTATATGTGCCTGTGACTGTACCTGTATCTGTGACTGTGTCTGTGACTATGTCTGTGACTGGGCCATGTGACTGTATCTATATATGTGTATGTGTCTGTGACTGTGTCTGTGAATGTACCTGTGTTTGTGACTATGTCTGTGACTGGGCCATGTGACTTTATCAATATCTGTGTCTGTGACTGTTTGCGTTTGTTACTGTATATGTGTCTGTGACTGTATCTGTGTCTGTGACTATGTCTGTGACTGGGCCATGTGACTGTATCTATATATGTGTCTGTGACTGTCTGTGACTGTACCTGTGTTTGTGACTATGTCTGTGACTGGGCGATGTGACTGTATCCATGTCTGTGTCTGTGACTGTATATGTGACTGTGACTGTATCTGTTTCTGTGACTGTACCTGTGTTTGTGACTATGTCTGTGACTGGGCCATGTGACTGTATCTATATCTGTGTCTGTGACTGTATCCTTGATGGTGTCTGTGACTGTATCTGTGTCTGTGGCTGTATCTGTGCCTGTGACTATGTCTGTGACTGGGCCATGTGACTGTATCTACATCTGCGTCTGTGTCTGTGACTGTATCTGTGTCTGTGACTGTACATGTGTTTGTGACTATGTCTGTGACTGGGCCATGTAACTGTATATATATATGTGTCTGTGACTGTATCTGTGTCTGTGAGTGTATCTGTGTCTGTAACTATGTCTGTGACTGGGCCATGTGACTGTATCTATATTTGTGTCTGTGACTGTATCTGTGACTGTGTCTGTGACTGTATCTGTGACTGTACCTGTGTTTGTGACTATGTCTGTGACTGGGCCATGTGACTGTATCCGTGACTGTATCTGTGTCTGTGACTGTATCTGTGGCTGTATCTGCGTCTGTGACTATGTCTGTGACTGGGCCATGTGACTGTATCTATATTGGTGTCTGTGACTGTATCTGTGACTGTACCTGTGTCTGTGACTGTATCTGTGTCTGTGACTGTACCTGTGTTTGTGACTGTGTCTGTGACTGTGATACAGCAATATGAGAACTGGCGTGAGAACCAGCCGGATAACTTCTTTGCGGGGGGAGAGGACTGTGTGGTGATGATCGCCCACGAGAACGGCAAGTGGAACGATGTGCCCTGCAATTACAACCTGCCATACGTCTGCAAGAAGGGAACAGGTGAGACAGAGAAAGAGGAAGGGAGGGAAGGGGAGAGAGACTGAGAATGTAAAAGAGGGAAGAATCAAGAGGGGATGAAGAAAGAGAGGGGGCGAAAGGGACTGAGAGTTGAAGAGGAGGTGATATCATGTTTCTGCTGTGCTTTAAATACATTAAAGAATACTTTAAAGTGTTCTGCATGTTAGCGAGACCATTTTAGCCTCTTCAATCAGTCAGTCTGGACAATAGGTTTACACAATACAGCTCACCTCCAAGCCCAGTCAGCTCACCTCTAAGCCCAGTCAGCTCACCTCCAAGCCCAGTCAGCTCACCTCCAAGCCCAGACAGCTCACCTCCAAACCCAGTCAGCTCACCACCAAACCCAGTCAGCTCACCTCCAAACCCAGTCAGCTCACCTCCAAACCCAGTCAGCTCACCTCCAAACCCAGTCAGCTCACCTCCAAGCCCAGTCAGCTCACCTCCAAACCCAGACAGCTCACAACCAAGCCCAGTCAGCTCACCTCCAAACCCAGTCAGCTCACCTCCAAACCCAGTCAGCTCACCTCCAAACCCAGGCAGCTCACCTCCAAACCCAGTCAGCTCACCTCCAAACCCAGTCAGCTCACCTTCAAACATAGTCAGCTCACTTCCAAACCAGTCAGCTCACCTCCAAACCCAGTCAGCTCACCTCCAAACCCAGTCAGCTCACCTCCAAGCCCAGTCAGCTCACCTCCAAACCCAGTCAGCTCACAACCAAACCCAGTCAGCTCACCTCCAAACCCAGTCAGCTCACCTCCAAACCCAGTCAGCTCACCTCCAAACCCAGTCAGCTCACCTCCAAACCCAGTCAGCTCACCTCCAAGCCCAGTCAGCTCACCTCCAAACCAAACCCAGTCAGCTCACCTCCAAACCCAGTCAGCTCACCTCCAAGCTCAGTCAGCTCACCTCCAAACCCAGTCAGCTCACCTCCAAGCCCAGTCAGCTCACCGCTAAACCCAGTCAGCTCACCTCCAAGCCCAGACAGCTCACAACCAAGCCCAGTCAGCTCACCTCCAAACCCAGTCAGCTCACCTCCAAACCCAGTCAGCTCACCTCCAAACCCAGGCAGCTCACCTCCAAACCCAGTCAGCTCACCTCCAAACCCAGTCAGCTCACCTTCAAACATAGTCAGCTCACTTCCAAAACCAGTCAGCTCACCTCCAAACCCAGTCAGCTCACCTCCAAACCCAGTCAGCTCACCTCCAAACCCAGTCAGCTCACCTCCAAACCCAGTCAGCTCACCTCCAAACCCAGTCAGCTCACCTCCAAACCCAGTCAGCTCACCTCCAAACCCAGTCAGCTCACCTCCAAACCCAGTCAGCTCACCTCCAAATCCAGTCAGCTCACCTCCAAACCCAGTCAGCTCACCACCAAACCCAGTCAGCTCACCTCCAAACCCAGTCAGCTCACCTCCAAACCCAGTCAGCTCACCTCCAAACCCAAACCCAGTCAGCTCACCTCCAAACCCAGTCAGCTCACCTCCAAACCCAGTCAGCTCACCTCCAAACCCAGTCAGCTCACCTGTAGCTGAGCTTTCCACTTCAGACAGCTCCTTTAAACCATTACTACTGAGGGTTTTACTGTCAACCCAGGGGCTGACATTTCTCAGAACATTTAATCCACAACAAAATGATCCTCCTTTGTGTGAAGCATTGTTGGAAGACTTTCCCACAAAGTTTTAGGGTTGTCTGGTAAAGTTCTAGTGTCACATGGTCAGGCCTCTGTGGATCTGCGCTGTCATGGTGCTGTGAGGAGTGTGAGACGCCAGAGAAGCCAGTGCTTATTGGAGCTGATGGTCCCTGATTTGCATTTGGGGCAGACAGAGAGACAGGGTATTAATAGCCGCCAAGTAGGGTTTATAGGTAGGTTGAGACGGCTGGCCAGAATCCAGAACTGTGTTTAAGGAAATGGAAGATCAGGAGACTTTGGACTCACTGGTTGGTCACTGCTAGATCATTTTGGCTTCTGATTTAAAATTGGCCTCAGACTAGAAAGAGTATTTACTTCATCTGAATGGTCACCAATTAGTTAGAAAACTGTTAAGTCACTCATGCCACACAAACGTTTGGGGACCACTGCCCTAGAGTCAGATCAACTTTCCACTGTGGATGTGAAGGTATTTACTCTTTATGTTACATATAGTATTTACAGCATGTTTTTTCTCTCATTATACAGAGGTTTAACCCATAGTTGATGACACACTGTCACAGGTCTTACTTAATGTTGACTTTCAGTCAATCTGTCAGTGGCAGCGTTCAATCTTCAGCCCAACTACACTCCTTCTTTACAGCAGAGCATATTCTGTCTTGATTCCTACTGTTTAGTGGTGTTGTTCTGGGGTCTGCTGCTCATCAGTGGCCGCATGATGTGATTGGCTGATGAATGGCGTGTGGCTGACACTCAGGCCTGTTCCTCTTGAGAGAGAGCCAGGAGGCAGGATCCACCTGGAACACCTGCCACTGTCTCTGCCTCTACATGCCTGTTACCAACCCTACCTGGAACACCTGCCACTGTCTCTGCCTCTACATGCCTGATAGTGTGTACGGCTCAGTACATCACTGCGGCCCTCCTTTTGTAGGCCCGCGGACAAAATGGTAACCTCTACAAAAGCGTGGCCACGGTGATGTACTGGGCCGTACACGCCCCCCTCTGTAAAGCCTTGTGGTCGGACTAGCAGTTGCCATACCAAGCAGTGATGTACTGGGCCGTACACGCCCCCCTCTGTAAAGCCTTGTGGTCGGACTAGCAGTTGCCATACCAAGCGGTGATGTACTGGGCCGTACACGCCCCCTCTGTAAAGCCTTGTGGTCGGACTAGCAGTTGCCATACCAAGCAGTGATGTACTGGGCCGTACACACCACCCTCTGTAAAGCCTTGTGGTCGGACTAGCAGTTGCCATACCAAGCAGTGATGTACTGGGCCGTACACACCACCCTCTGTAAAGCCTTGTGGTCGGACTAGCAGTTGCCATACCAAGCAGTGATGTACTGGGCCGTACACACCACCCTCTGTAAAGCCTTGTGGTCGGACTAGCAGTTGCCATACCAAGCGGTGATGTACTGGGCCGTACACACCCCCTCTGTAAAGCCTTGTGGTCGGACTAGCAGTTGCCATACCAAGCAGTGATGTACTGGGCCGTACACACCACCCTCTGTAAAGCCTTGTGGTCGGACTAGTAGTTGCCATACCAAGCAGTGATGTACTGGGCCGTACACACCACCCTCTGTAAAGCCTTGTGGTCGGACTAGTAGTTGCCATACCAAGCAGTGATGTACTGGGCCGTACACACCACCCTCTGTAAAGCCTTGTGGTCGGACTAGTAGTTGCCATACCAAGCGGTGATGTACTGGGCCGTACACACCACCCTCTGTAAAGCCTTGTGGTCGGACGAGTAGTTGCCATACCAAGCAGTGATGTACTGGGCCGTACACACCACCCTCTGTAAAGCCTTGTGGTCGAACGCCAAGCAGTTGCCATACCAAGCAGTGATGTACTGGGCCGTACACACCACCCTCTGTAAAGCCTTGTGGTCGGACGAGCAGTTGCCATACCAAGCGGTGATGTACTGGGCCGTACACACCACCCTCTGTAAAGCCTTGTGGTCGGACGAGCAGTTGCCATACCAAGCGGTGATGTACTGGGCCGTACACACCACCCTCTGTAAAGCCTTGTGGTCGGACGAGCAGTTGCCATACCAAGCGGTGATGTACTGGGCCGTACACACCACCCTCTGTAAAGCCTTGTGGTCGGACGAGTAGTTGCCATACCAAGCAGTGATCTACTGGGCCGTACACACCACCCTCTGTAAAGCCTTGTGGTCGGACTAGTAGTTGCCATACCAAGCAGTGATGTACTGGGCCGTACACACCCCCTCTGTAAAGCCTTGTGGTCGGACGAGCAGTTGCCATACCAAGCAGTGATGTACTGGGCCGTACACACCACCCTCTGTAAAGCCTTGTGGTCGAACGCCAAGCAGTTGCCATACCAAGCAGTGATGTACTGGGCCGTACACACCACCCTCTGTAAAGCCTTGTGGTCGGACTAGTAGTTGCCATACCAAGCGGTGATGTACTGGGCCGTACACACCACCCTCTGTAAAGCCTTGTGGTCGGACTAGTAGTTGCCATACCAAGCAGTGATGTACTGGGCCGTACACACCACCCTCTGTAAAGCCTTGTGGTCGAACGCCAAGCAGTTGCCATACCAAGCAGTGATGTACTGGGCCGTACACACCACCCTCTGTAAAGCCTTGTGGTCGAACGCCAAGCAGTTGCCATACGGTGATGCAGCCAGTCGAGATGCTCTTAATGGTGTATAACGTTTGAGGCTCTGAGGGCCCATGCAAAATCTTTTAACTCAGTCAGGGTCTCAATTTACTGTTAAGAGTTAGAATAAAAGAATAGACAAGGTGCAATTTTGACATTATGTATTGCATCAGCAGTCACTTAATTAGCCCATGTCAGCAAAAAAAATGTTGATTGTTAAATTAGTCTAGCGCCAGCTATCTAAACTCGTAGTAAGCATGGTTGAATTGCCAACCCGGGGTGGGGCCCATTGATTATCAGTTATTATATAAAAAATTGCTAACATTTGCCTCCACCCCATGGCAAAATGTGTAGAATAGCCTGAAATTATTTACAAAATTGTTAAATGTTATCTCCACCCCATGGCAAAATGTGTAGAATTAAAACAAGCCACCGCGGCCCCTCATGACATTGTTTTGTGGGCCCCATCCCCCATTAAAGTTGCCCATCCCTGCACTAAGTCTTTTGACTCATCACATGCACTGCTGCTACTGTTTATTACAGTATCTATCCAGTTGCCTAGTCACTTTATCCCTACCTATATGTACAGTACATATCCACCTCAATTACCTCGTACCCCTGCACTTCGATTCAGTACTGGTGCCCCGTGTATATTGCCAAGTTAATGTTACTCATTGTGAATGTATTCCTTGTGTTATTATTTTTATATTATTTCTCTTTTTTCTCTCTACATTGTTGGGAAGTGCCTGTAAGTAAACATTTCACTATTAGTCTACCCCTGTTGTTTAAGGAGCATGTGACAAATAACATTGGATTTCATTAGACTTTACTCACAGTTCACCTTAACTCAGCTGCCTGCCGTGACAGCTGCAGGGCACGACATTGGCTGGGAATGAAGCGTGCGTGTGCGTGAGTGAGTGTTTGTGAGTGAGAGAGAGTGTGTGTGTGCGTGCATGTGTGTGTTGAAAATATGCTTGCTTGTTGTTTGTGTAAACATACCCACCTCACCCCAATCGAATCTGCTGAGACATGATAGCCTCTAGGAGTAACTGCAGCCCACAGGGCTCGGAAAGTGCCGGATGAATCCAGGCTTTAACTGTCTTCAGCTTTCAAAACAACACTACATCAGCCTGACACACACACACACACCTGCTCGCCTGCCAGCCATCCCCAACCTAGACCCAGTGAGTAAGGGCATATCTGGGTTGTGTTATGGAGTGCCATGTCTGGTCCTGTGTCTATTGATCTGTTGACACCACGCGCTAGTGTTAGTAATGTCCCTCCTAGTCTCTGCTACTGCACACTGAACACAGTGAGTAATAAACTGGGGTTTTCTGGTTGGCTGAATATAAGGTGTGAGCCACAGCAGCAATCACTGTACTGGCAGTCTAAACAAACGCTGTTAACACAATTTACAGATTTTTAGCACTATTAAAAGTGGGGTAATCTGATATGGCTAGCCATTATTAAGGTGTCTAATTATATGGCTAAGTAATATCATGGCTATGTGATTAGGGTAGCTCAGTTAGTAGAGCATGGCACTTGCAATGTCAGGATAGTGGGTTTGATTCCCGGGACCACCCATATGTAAAATGTATACAAACATGACTGTAAGTCGCTTTGGAGACAAGTGCCTGCAAAATATTATGAATTATTATATTTTAATAGCCTACAGGTAATTACTGCAGACAGAGACCAGACCTCCCACTGGGCGTGTACTGCAGTCAGAGACCAGACCTCCCACTGGGTGTGTACTGCAGACAGAGACCAGACCTCCCACTGGGTGTGTACTGCAGACAGAGACCAGACCTCCCACTGGGTGTGTACTGCAGTCAGAGACCAGACCTCCCCTGGGTGTGTACTGCAGTCAGAGACCAGACCTCCCACTGGGCGTGTACTGCAGACAGAGACCAGACCTCCCACTGGGCGTGTACTGCAGACAGAGACCAGACCTCCCACTGGGTGTGTGCAGACAGAGACCAGTACTGCAGTCAGAGACCAGACCTCCCACTGGGCGTGTACTGCAGTCAGAGACCAGACCTCCCACTGGGTGTGTACTGCAGTCAGAGACCAGACCTCCCCTGGGCGTGTACTGCAGTCAGAGACCAGACCTCCCCTGGGCGTGTACTGCAGTCAGAGACCAGACCTCCCCCTGGGGCCAAACTGCAGTCACAGACCAGACCTCCCCCTGAGCGTGTACTGCAGTCACAGACCAGACCTCCCACTGGGGCTGTACTGCAGTCACAGACCAGACCTCCCACTTTGGCAGTACTGCAGTCACAGACCAGACCTCCCATGGGAACGTACTGCAGTCACAGACTAGACCTCCTATGGGAACGTACTGCAGTCACAGACCAGACCTCCCACTGGGGCAGTTCTGCAGTCACAGACCAGACCTCCCAGTACTGCAGTCACAGACCAGACCTCCCACTGGGGCCGTACTGCAGTCACAGACCAGACCTCCCACTGGGGCCGTACTGCAGTCACAGACCAGACCTCCCACTGGGGCAGTACTGCAGTCACAGACCAGACCTCCCACTGGGGCCGTACTGCAGTCACAGACTAGACCTCCTATGGGAACGTACTGCAGTCACAGACCAGACCTCCCACTGGGGCAGTACTGCAGTCACAGACCAGACCTCCCAGTACTGCAGTCACAGACCAGACCTCCCACTGGGGCCGTACTGCAGTCACAGACCAGACCTCCCACTGGGGCCGTACTGCAGTCACAGACCAGACCTCCCAGTACTGCAGTCACAGACCAGACCTCCCACTGGGGCAGTACTGCAGTCACAGACCAGACCTCCCAGTACTGCAGTCACAGACCAGACCTCCCACTGGGGCCGTACTGCAGTCACAGACCAGACCTCCCACTGACCAGACCTCCCACCTCCCACTGCAGTCACAATGCCGGGATACCTGGAAAATACATATTTCCTCCCCTTCTTCCCTCCTTTCCTCTATTCCTTGGAGTTATTACTGATCTGATAGTTCCACATTAATGTATGAGGAATGTCATACGGACCTCTCATTTTCACCACG
Organism: Oncorhynchus tshawytscha; assembly: GCF_018296145.1. Lineage (NCBI taxonomy): Eukaryota > Metazoa > Chordata > Actinopteri > Salmoniformes > Salmonidae > Oncorhynchus > Oncorhynchus tshawytscha. The sequence continues at coordinate 20,137,172 of NC_056434.1, read as the reverse complement.
TGTTTCAACCATGTTTCAAATGAGCAATCAGTGATTACTTCAAGGAAGCGAATGAAGGATTTACTGTAGTCTGCAGATGGGTTGTTGAATGGTAACTGTCTGGGGGTTAGTTAATGTACTGGGGGCTTTAGGTTTCAACTGCAGGGCTGCCATCTAGGGAATGACAGAGGAACTGCACCTTCACCCCCAATCAACCCTCCTCATCATTCGTCTCTCATTTGTCCATCTTCTAATCCGGCCAATGAGATGCAAGCGTGGGTGCCTTCCTAACAACCGTCACACACTGTGGCCCCTAAGGCCCCTGTCCCCTCTAAGATAGTTTGTGTATGATGAAATTGCCCCTACACACTGATCTAAGGTCAATTTTGTGTTTTCCTCCTGAATAGTGAATGCTAGATTTGATGGAGGGTAAACTGATCCTAGATCTGGTCCTATGGGGAACTTCTAGCCAGAGCTGAAAGGTCAGTGAGTCAGCGTGAGGTCTCAAGGGGACAAGGGCATAAAAGGGACATGCTCCCAGGCAAAGAATGACTGTAATGTACACCACTGTGAATGCTGGTAATAGACATCATATTATGACCTCATGTCCCACTCATCCATTGCTGTGCTTCTATCTCTCCCTCTCTCTCTCCATTGGCAGTGCTGTGTGGGAACCCCCCCAACGTGGAGAACGCCTTTCTGATTGGCCGTAAGCGGTCCCACTATGATATTCATTCATTGGTGCGTTACCAGTGTGCCGATGGGTTCCTCCAACGTCACGTCCCCACGGCCAAGTGTCGTGCCAACGGCAAGTGGGACCGGCCCAAGATCATCTGCACAAAGTGTGAGTGACCAAGACCGCTAAAGGTTTACGTTTTATGTCTATGGGGTTAATGCTCAAACAACAGGAGAGGAATGGACACGACAATTAGATCAGATTCAGTAGGAATACAAGACTCTCAATAGAAGTTGTAGCATGTACTCTATTTTGAACAGCTTTTCATCAGATAGAGGTTGTGTGATGATGGTAATGTCCTTTTAATGTCGATAAAACTAAGTTACAGCTCTTTTTCTGTGAGATTGACAGCCAGGGGTGTGGAGGAATGCCAGAAACACCAATAAGAAACATTTTATTTTACCATCCTCCCATAGAGTAATAAAAGTCACTCTGCAGAACAACATCCATCTTTCTTTATGACAGCAGGATCTTTTATATTGTAGGATGATATATTTTATGAAGTCATTAGAAACCTTATTCTCCTTTCACCTTTCAAACTGTGATATGTATTCGTCTCGTACTGATGTAATGGATTGCTGCTGTTTAAAGTGAAAATATGGAGCCTTGTTATTTGTTTTATTCCGTGCATTTTGAGTGTTGTTTTCCTGCCATCGTCGTTTGTTAGTCATCATTGTCCTGGCAAGGTAGACTTTTTGTTGGCAAACCCAAACCAGGACCAACGGATCCAATTTGGCAGCACAACATAGGAAGGTAGTGGCTTACTCAGGCCGTGAGTGGGAGAACAGTCCTATGCTAATACATGTAGAGAGCTCGGCGCCCACACTGTTCAATGTAAACTAGAGTAGACACTCAGAGCTGAGTGGCTGATGTTGAGAGCTGTATATCTGTGGTGTTGACTTTTCGTCCCCCCCCTCCATCCTCTCATACCTCTCTCACTCTATCTCATCCTTGGCTCTCCTCCGTTGCTTCCGCTCTACCTGTCACACACCCCTCTACTCCCTCTCATCCGGTCTCGCCTCTCTCTTACCCCTCACTCCTCCCCTTTCACCTCCTTTCACACCCTTCTCTCCCTCTCTCTTACCCCTCACTCCTCCCCTTTCACCTCCTTTCACACCCTTCTCTCCCTCTCTCTTACCCCTCACTCCTCCCCTTTCACCTCCTTTCACACCCTTCTCTCCCTCTCTCTTACCCCTCACTCCTCCCCTTTCACCTCCTTTCACACCCTTCTCTCCCTCTCTCTTACCCCTCACTCCTCCCCTTTCACCTCCTTTCACACCCTTCTCTCCCTCTCTCTTACCCCTCACTCCTCCCCTTTCACCTCCTTTCACACCCTTCTCTCCCTCTCTCTTACCCCTCACTCCTCCCCTTTCACCTCCTTTCACACTCCCCTTTCACCTCCTTTCACACCCTTCTCTCCCTCTCTCTTACCCCTCACTCCTCCCCTTTCACCTCCTTTCACACCCTTCTCTCCCTCTCTCTAGCCCAGCGAGCCCACCGCTACAGACGGCACCATGATCACAGCGGGAGATGGGAGCGTAAAAAGCACAATAAACACAGCCATGGACACGGTGAGGGAGGCCACCACGGAGGAGACCAGGGCCACAGGCACGGCCATGGACACGGAGGCCACCACGGAGGAGACCAGGGCCACAGGCACGGCCATGCTCATGCCCACATCTGAACCGAAAGCCTCCACTGCCCAAACCTCACCTCACTGCCCAGTCTCCCTCTCTACTGCTCTCTACCCCCTGTCCACCCCCTCTCCTGCCCTTTTCCTGACCCCACAGCCTGGCTCCCCGAGCCAGCATGTATCATACTCAACTCTGAGGCCTGACAGCCGACTGCTAGGCCTCACTGAGACAATAACAATCCCTTTGTACTCTTTTCTTTACCTTCAACACTTTCCTTTTCTTTCATTTATCCCTCCGCCTTCACGACCTACTGTCATCGAGTCAGTGAGGATCCAGGATACGGGGCTTTACTCACCTAATAAAGCTTTTGTTTACATAAACAATCGTGGAGGAGAAGGTTAAGTACAAGCTGTAAATAGTGACAACATCATTGGAATCAGAAGTCGAGGAATAGATAGATACATGCATCCATGTTTTTCCACGAGTCTTCATTCTAACACCTTTATTTTTAAGAGACTTGTTGTCTGAGTGTATTTCCTGACTTTGCTGTTTTTGGTTAGCTCTTTGTAAGACATTTGACTTAATAACCTACAACAGTTATTCTGAACAGATTGACATGCTTTGCTTTGACACTGGTGCTTGTACTGATTGAGTAGCGTTGTGTTTCAGCATCATAAGACAGACACTTTGGACTGGCTGTACTAGGTGCACAGAGGAAAACAGAGACAACTCACAGTTAGCTTGTATCTGAGTCAATCTCACACCACTGAGGTCAAATCAAATCGAATCAAGCATCCACAGCAGTCTTTTTTTAAAGCTGAACTGGAAATGTTACTTTAATGGTTTCTTCTAACAATATCATCCTACGGTATGTGTTGCCTTTCTAAGTCATTCTGTGTTCCTGCTTAAGTACTAGAGGAGATTGCTAGTTGGTAGTCGAGAAACCCAACCCAGAAAAGCTGTTACCTTTGGAACTGGACAGATTGTGATTGAGTCTGGTTTTCCAGCTAGCTAATAGGCAATGATCCTTCATTAGAATCCTCTCATGCCTATCACCACACTCTCCTATTCCATCTGTGTCTCTAAATTGAAGGTCTGTTCATTGTCTATCTTAGAGCTCTACTTCTCTGGCCGGCTGAGGAGAAATTGTTCTGTCAGACTGTCAGAGAGAGAGAGAAGGACATGTGGAGAAATAGAGAGAAAAAGAGAGAGGAGCAAGGAATCTGGACTCTTAATTACAGTTGTCCCCGTTCTCCAGCACATCAAACAGAGGGATGACAGGGCTCTCTGTGCAGTCGTCGGGTACAGAGCTGGGGCCATAATTAGCTTCAGAAGTACTGCTAATAGGACATGGGTCCATAAAGTCGGGATGACTACCAGAAGAGACCTGGGCTGGGGGGGGGGGCAAAGAACCAGAGCTGTTGGAGAAGGCAGAGGTGGCTGGGTTCAGAGCCCAATCTCAGTGAGGGTTGTGTGGGGTTAACAGTGAAGCGACAGGACCCACAGAAGATGCTAGAGAAATTATAGATGGTTAGAAGAGATAAAACACTTTTGTATTTCTGGACATGGAGGCAATTGGCTGTCGTTCACATTGTTTCACAATAGTCCTGGTTTTAAACAGGTGTACTGCAGCCTGGGATAAGACCCGGCCCACCTCCTCTCTGCAGCCGCTAAAAAATGAGACACGTTTTGTTTTTCACTGCAGGGTCCGACTGATTCTCTAAAGCTCCTTTATCACCTTATGCAATTCCTCTGAGCTTACATCCCCCTCTTTCTCTTTCTTTCTCTCCTCTCTTTTTGCTCTCTTTCTCTCTCCCTCTCTCTCTCCCTCCCTTCCTCACTCCTCCAGTTCTTCCCTTGTCTTTCATCCTCAGCCCTTTATCCACCTTGTCAATGACACAGATGGGGAAGAGAAAGAAAAGAGAGAGAGGCTCCATATCAGTACAATTCATCTCCCTTAAAGCATGCTTAATTAATGAAGAGGTTATCATCCTGACCTTTGTCCCTGGCTGTGATGGCAGTGGCTATGCTCTGACGGATAGGGAGCCACAGGCCTTTCACAGCACTCAAGCTCTGACGTCTTTAACATGTCAGTCTAATACCTGCTTTTTTTCTACCTGCTTTTTCTATCCGTCTACTATTCCAGACATTCCAGACAATGGATTGACTATGGGTGGGTGGGTGGGTGCTCCTTAGGCATTTAAATCAGCTGAGATTCTAATAGAGAAAGCGTGATGACTATGATTAATATGGACATAAGCAGGTCAATGCGTGTCTGTCTCTCACAGTAATACGAGGGACAGAGTGGAGTGTGTGACAGGAAGAACAAATATGAACAGGTGATTGGATCTCTCTCTCGCGTGACAGAACTATAAAACTATAACAAACAGAGACTCTGCTGAGAGAGAGACTGGGCTTGAATGAGGTGTGAGGTTCCAATCAGATGTTGGATATGATTAGGGAGTAGAGATGGAGTCCTGGTTGTTTTATAGGACAGTGGAGGCTGACCAACATGTCTTGCTTGGCTGGTAGTCATCCTCTCGTCTAGGAAGATGTTGTTATCTCCCCACCAGACCCGCTGGTTATTGCAGGTCTCCTGGAGCAATGGGTCAACTCAGATCAATGTGCTCCGTGGATGGTGTGGGCCTGCTCTGATGCACACAGATATACCCTCAATCTCTGACACTCACAGAAACATACTCTCTCTCTCTATCATAGAGACACATTCTCTCTCTCTATCATAGACACATACTCTCTCTATCATAGACACATACTCTCTCTCTCTATCATAGAGACACATACTCTCTCTCTCTCTCTATCATAGAGACACATACTCTCTCTCTATCATAGAGACACATTCTCTCTCTCTATCATAGAGACACATTCTCTCTTCCCTATCTGACTCACTCTCCCACTCTCTCTCACCCTGTCTTTCTCTGACACATACACACACGCTTACACACTTTCATCATGATATACACCCTCGATTGAAACACACACACGCAGCCACCCGTTTTCTCCCTCTCTTCCAGCCGCCCTCCCTCTCCAGCTCTGTAGTCTGATGGCCTGAAAGCAGACAGACGGCCGACGATGGGATCGCTGCTTCATTGTGATGAACCTTAATTATGAAGACGAGTCACTAAACAACTGAGGTTGCCCACAGCTGTCTGCTGGCACGGCACTGCATGGTCACCCACAGCTGTCTGCTGACACGGCACTGCATGGTCACCCACAGCTGTCTGCTGGCACGGCACGGCATAGTCGCCCACCCTGTCTGCTGCCACGGCACGGCATAGTCACCCACCCTGTCTGCTGCCACGGCACGGCATAGTCACCCACCCTGTCTGCTGCCACGGCACGGCATAGTCACCCACCCTGTCTGCTGCCACGGCACTGCATAGTCACCCACCCTGTCTGCTGCCACGGCACGGCATAGTCACCCACAGCTGTCTGCTGCCACGGCACGGCATAGTCACCCACAGCTGTCTGCTGCCACGGCACTGCATGGTCACCCACAGCTGTCTGCTGCCACGGCACTGCATGGTCACCCACAGCTGTCTGCTGCCACGGCACTGCATGGTCACCCACAGCTGTCTGCTGCCACAGCACTGCATGGTCGCCCACAGCTGTCTGCTGCCACGGCACATGGTCACACACAGCTGTCTGCTGCCACGGCACGGCATAGTCGCCCACAGCTGTCTGCTGCCACGGCACGGCATAGTCGCCCATAGCTGTCTGCTGCCACAGCACGGCATAGTCGCCCATAGCTGTCTGCTGCCACGGCACTGCATGGTCACCCATAGCTGTCTGCTGCCACAGCACGGCATAGTCGCCCATAGCTGTCTGCTGCCACAGCACGGCATGGTCGCCCATAGCTGTCTGCTGCCACAGCACGGCATAGTCGCCCATAGCTGTCTGCTGCCACGGCACGGCATAGTCGCCCATAGCTGTCTGCTGCCACAGCACGGCATAGTCGCCCATAGCTGTCTGCTGCCACGGCACGGCATAGTCGCCCATAGCTGTCTGCTGCCGCGGCACAGAGAGAGAGAGAGAGAAATCCATTTCACTTGCTTTGGCAATGTAAACATATGAGCGGGAGTGGGAGAGTAGTGGGATACTGCTTAATTAGAACTGCATCAGTGTGGTGTCTGTGTCTCTGCACTCTGCACGGTTGGCAAACTGTGTGTGTGTGGATGAGTAGATGCGCAGTCAGGTAGCGTGTGATTGGATCAGAGTTTGGAATAATATGAGCAGAGGAGAAGTTCACTTTCTGTCGTCTGTCTCAGGTAGCAATAGACAAGCAGCCTGAGAGGAAGAAAACTCTGTTAGCATTCTGAAGCACAAGCTGTAATGAGACGTTAACCTTGCCCTTTTGTATTTACGTTGTTCTGGGAGTGAGAGGAGGAGGACAGGAGCGAGGCAGGAGCGGAGAGGAGAAGGGAGAGAGCACTGCCCTCTATTTAATCTGGGCCCTGCGTTAGCTGGAAACATCCATCAATGACTACATACACTGCTTTAGTATGATCAACGTGTGTATCTCATCTCCATCTCCTCTCCTCCTCTCCTGTCCTCATTTCACTCCTCTCCTCCTCCCCTCCCCTCAGTGCTGGTGTCCAGCAGCCCATTGAGGGCAGTTAATCCTGACACTAAACCCCAACACCACACGACTCTCTACTGTAGCTCACTGTCATCTTTCTACCATGCTGCTGGTGAATCAGATGACAGCTCTGTAGCAACAGAGGCATTAAAGCCACCGCTGTGTCAGTTCTGTCTCCAGCCCCTCCAGCAAAAGAAGACTCAGCGTAGCGGCAGTCCCGCTACGCTGAAACGTGGATCAGCGATGGCTAGAACGTCGGTGACTTCGACCGTCGAACGCCTCATGAACAAGGAGAGGGACCTACTTCGGCGGAAGTCGTGACAGTCGCACG
>NC_056434.1:20125744-20129795 GCF_018296145.1 Oncorhynchus tshawytscha | reverse complement strand
GCAAAATTCTGGGAGAGGAATTCACATTTCAGCAGAACAATAACCTACAAGACAAGGCCAAAGCTACACTGGTTGCTTACCAAGAATATAGTGAATGTTCTTGAATGGCCAAGTTACAGTTTTGACTTAAATTTGCTTGAAAATCTATGGCAAGACTTGAACATTTCTGTCTGGCTATGATAACCAAAATCTTGACAGCTTGATGAATAGTGAAAATAATAATGGGCTAATAATGCACAATCCGGGTATGTAAAGCTCTTAAAGACTTACCCAAGAAGACTCAAATCAAATTTGTATTTGTCACATGCGCCAAATACAACAGCATTACAGTGAAATGCTTACAAGCCCTTAACCAACAACGCAGTATTAAGAAAAATAAGTGTTAAGAAAGTATTTACTAAAATAAACAGAAGTAAAAAAATAAATAGAAAAATAATAATTAACTAAAGATCAACAATAATATAACAGTAGCGAGGCTATATACAGGGGGTACCGATACAGAGTCAACGTGCGGGGGCACAGGTTAGTCGAGGTAGTTGAAGTAATATGTACATGTAGATAGAGGTAAAGTGACTATGCATAGATAATAAACAGAGAGTAGCAGCAGCGTAAAAATAGGAGTCTCATGGCTTGGGGGAATAAGCTGTTAAGAAGCCTTTTGGACCTTGGCGCTCCGGTACCGCTTGCCATGTGGTAGCAAAGAGAACAGTCTATGGCTAGGGTGGCTGGAGTCTTTGGCAATTTTTATGGTCTTCCTTTGACACTGCCTGGTATAGAGGTCCTGGATGGCAGGGAGCTTGGCCCAAGTGATGTACTGGGCCTTACACACTCCCCTCTTTAGTGCCTTGCGGTCGGAGGCCGAGTAGTTGCCATATCAGGCGGTGACACAAATAATCATCTCCTTTGTCTTGATCACATTGAGGGAGAGGTTGTTATCCCGGCACCACACTGCCAGGTCTCTGACCTCCTCGCTATAGGCTGTCTCATCGTTGTCGGTGATCAGGCCTACCGCTGTTGTGTCGTCGGCAAACTTAATGATGATGTTGGAGTCGTGCTTGGCCATGCAGTCATGGGTGAACATGGAGTACAGGAGGCGACTGAGCACGCACGTGTTGAGGATCAGCATGGCAGACGTGTTGCTAACCATACCACCTGGGGGCGGCCTGTCAGGAAGTCCAGGATCCAGTTGCAGAGGGAGGTGTTCAGTCCAAGGGTCCTTAGCTTAGTGATGAGCTTTGAGGGCACTGTGGTAATTGCTGCCTCCCTGACTCAACATGTATTACGCAACACCTATGTTTTAGTTATTTAAGTTCTCTCAATCCTCACCCAAAAAAGTGTTACAATTTAACATTACAGAGTATTTTGTGTATATTCTTGAACAAAAATTGCAATTAAATTCATTTTAATCCCACTTTGTAACAATAAAATGTGAAGAAATACAAGGGGTATGGATAATTTTGCCACACACCGTAGTTTCAGTGCTAATAATGAGTTCCTGTTCAAAAGAGTGCAGAGACAGTTGACAATGATAACGATTATTTATTCCACATAAGGAAACATGCACAGCTGAGGAACGTGCGTCCTGAGAGTATACTTTTTCATATCTCAAGAAAACATACTTAAGTATACTTTCAAAAAACTGCATTTAACTTAAATGTCCACAAATTATATTTAAAGTATAATTTCAAAAACATGTGCCGAAACTGTCATATTACCCAGCATTATTTTCTGCAGCTGAAGTTTGATTTCTAATATATTGTTCCTCATATTTAGCTTATTCAAATGTTTTGGTGTTAATTTTTTATGTGAATAATGTACTTATTAAATATGACAAATTATTGAATGTTAATTTATCATCGTAATGTGAACAATTTAAGTGTGAAATGTCACTGGTGCACAGTTGCCAAATACATTCATTGTAAATTGCTCCCCCAGCCACAACTGTCACACCCTGATCAGTTTTACCTGTCCTCGTTATTGTCTCCACCCAGTTTTGACCCTTGCCTGTTTCTGGACTTTGTACCCGCCTGACTGACCATTCTGCTTGCCTTGACCACGAGCCTGTCTGCCACGTTGTACCTCCTGGACTCTGATCTGGTTTTGACCTTTCTGCCTGTCAACGACCATTCTCTTGCCTACCCCTTTGGATTAATAAACATTGTAAGACTCCAACCATCTGCCTTCTGTGTCTGCATTTGGGTCTCGCCTTGTGCCTTGATAACAACTGCTTTGTAAATAGCATGTTAACATTAGCCTAGAAGATGCCTTGGCCAATCAAGTTTATTTGTAAAAGTATACTTGAAACACATTATAAATACACTTTATTTGTAATGAAATAACAATGAAACATTCAATACCGCTTTGCAAATGAGAGTTTCTATTAGACACATTCAGGTATGTTTATACCCCTTTTGTTTTCAACAGAATTGGCGCAATGAATCATACGTAAACACAGTTCACTTTCATAGCAGCCACATACAAACAGCATGGTCCCTTTGATCGTTGTATAATTCCTTATCGCCTCTACCCGCTCTCCTCCTCTCACCTTCTATCTTTACTTGGGGACTTCAGCTGTCTGTGACCAGGCGAAAAAACCTTTGAAGCCAAAATTTCATATAACTGCTATCCACTACATATTCATAATTAACATAGGTACTACAACTAATGCGTTAGTAAACCCGCTACAATCATGCAGTACAGAGTACAGTCAACAAGCAGTTTATCAGTTACACCAGCGGGCCCCAGTCGCAAAAAATTATAAAACCAAAAGCTTACCTTGACTAGGAAAAGTTCCAGTGTTGGATAGTCATAGCCACCAAGCTAACATAGCATCCCTTTCTGTTTGAGCCAGGTCATTGCGTAGGCTAAACTAGCGAGCTGCATTGGCTAGCTAAGTAAGTGAAACACAAATACAACTAAATATAGATAGGTCTCTCTCTCACTTGCTTCCCCTTCATTTTTGAAGAAATTAATTTAGTTAAAACATGTTCAACTATTGTCTTTCTCTCTCTTTGAGTCAACTACTCACCACATTTCATGCACTGCAGTGCTAGCTAGCTGTAGCTTATGAGTTCAGTATTAGATTAATTATCTGATCCTTTGATTGAGTAACAGGTCAGTCCATGCTGCAAGAGCTCAGTTAGGTTGGAGGAGGCCTCTGGAAGTTGTCATAATTACTGTGTAAGTCTATGGAAGGGGGTGAGTACCACGAGCCTCCTAGGTTTTCTATTGAAGTCAATGTACCTAGAGGAGGATGGAAACTAGCTGTCCTCCGGCTACACCATGGTGCTACCCTGCAGAGTGCTGTTGAAGCTACTGTAAACCTTTCAAAAATGTTTTCAATTTTTTTATTGTTTTTATTTATTATTTTTTATTTTTTTACCCCCTTCTTCATGGTATCCAATTGTTAGTAATTACTATCTTGTCTCATCGCTACAACTCCCGTAGAGACAAAGGTCGAAGGCCATGCGTCCTCCGAAATACAACTCAACCAAGCCGCACTGCTTCTTAACAAGGCAGGCATCCAACCCGGAAGCCAGCCACACCAATGTGTCGGAGGAAACACTGTGCACCCGGACGACGCTAGGCCAATTGTGCGTCACCCCACGGACCTCCTGGTCACTGCGATGCAGTGCCCTATACCAATGCGCCACCCAGGAGGCCAAAACAGTGTGTTTGAATAAATTATTTGGTGACCTGTTTCAGGAAACTAGGTTTATGTCGCGGGTCGCTACTTCACACGAGAGTCATTTGAACAATGTTTTTTTATTTATCAAAATACGTTTTTTTGGCTAGAAATGCCTTCTGGAACATGTGAACTTTCATGTTCCTTAACCTTTTCATATGTGAGTTCCAATTATCTCTAACAGTTGTCCCCAGCATGAGTTTTTTTATGCACGTGATGTTATAATGTTCTCTCCATTCCAGAATGTGATTGTTACGCAATAGTACATTTAATCTGTGCTGCCCTCGAACCAAGGCACGCAGCCTGTTTTTATTTATAGGCTGTTTTCAACTTGTCCATTTCAAATGATTTTCTAAGTTTTTATTT
>NC_056434.1:20033495-20125644 GCF_018296145.1 Oncorhynchus tshawytscha | reverse complement strand
TCCGGACGAAGACGGTGGAACTCCTGCAGCATTGAAGGGTCTAACACGTCCTCGCCCGGAACCCAGCACCTCTCCTCCGGACCGTACCCCTCCCACTCCACGAGATACTGAAGGCCTCTCGCCCGGCGCCTCGAATCCAGTATGGAGCGAACGGAGTACACCGGGGCCCACCCAATGTTCACCGGCCTGAGGAAAGACACATGGAACGAGGGGTTAATACAGTAATCGGGTGGAAGCTGTAACCTATGACAAACCTTGTCCACTCTCCTCAGGACTTTAAATGGCCCCACAAACCGCGGACCCAGCTTCCGGCAGGGCAGGCGGAGGGGCAGGTTTCGGATCAAGAGCCAGACCCGGTCCCCCAGTGCGAACACCGGGGCCTCACTGCGGTGACTATCTGCGTTCTCCTTTTGGAGCCTCACGGCCTGCTGAAGGTGAACACGGACAGCTTCCCATGTCTCCTCCGCACGCCTGAACCAGTCGTCCACCGCAGGAACCTCAGTCTGACTCTGATGCCAAGGCGCCAGAACCGGCTGGTAACCCAGTACGCACGGGAAGGGAGAAAGGTTAGTGGAAGAGTGGCGAAGCGAGTTCTGTGCCATCTCGGCCCAGGGAAGGAACGCCGCCCACTCCCCCGGCCGGTCCTGGCAATAGGACCGCAGAAACCTGCCCACATCCTGGTTCCCTCTCTCCACCTGTCCATCACTCTTGGGGTGAAACCCTGAAGTAAGGCTGATCGAGACCCCAGATGTTCCATGAACGCCTTCCAGACCCTAGACGTGAACTGGGGACCCCGATCAGACACTATATCCTCAGGCACCCCGTAGTGCCGGAAGACGTGTGTTAACAAGGCCTCCGCTGTCTGTAGGGCTGTAGGGAGACCGGGCAGAGGGAGGAGACAACAGGACTTATAGAAACGATCCACAATGACCAGGATTGCAGTGTTACCCTGTGAGGGTGGAAGATCAGTCAGAAAATCCACCGACAGGTGCGACCAAGGCCGCTGTGGAACGGGTAAGCGGTGTAGCTTACCTCTGGGCAGGTGCCAAGGAGCCTTACACTGGGTGCACACTGAGTTGGAGGAAAACATAAACCCTCACGTCCTTAGCCAAGGTAGGCCACCAGTACCTCCAGCTCAAGCAGAGCATTGTCCGACCGATCCCAGGATGACCAGAGGAGGGTGACGTGTGGGCTAAATAGATCAACCGGTAACGAACAGCAGACGGGATGTACAGACGCCCAGCGGGACACTGGACAGGAGCGGGCTCTGCACGTAACGCCTGCTCAATGTCCGTGTCCAGCTCTCACACTACCGGAGCCACCAGGCAGGAGGCTGGGAGTATGGGAGTGGGATCCATGGGCCGTTCCTCTGTGTCATACAGCTGGGACAATGCATCTGCCTTAGCGTTCTGAGAGCCTGGTCTGTGGGAAAGGGTAAACACAAAACGGGTGAAAAACATGGCCCACCTTGTCTGGCGAAGGTTCAGTCTCCTCGCCGCCCGGATGTACTCCAGATTGCGGTGGTCAGTCCAGATGAGAAAAGGGTGTCTAGCCCCCTCAAGCCAATGTCTCCACGTCTTCAAGGCCTTGACGACAGCCAACAACTCCCGGTCCCCCACATCATAGTTTCGCTCCGCCGGGCTGAGCTTCTTCGAGAAGAAGGCACAGGGGCGGAGCTTCGGTGGCATTCCCGAGCGCTGAGAGAGCACAGCTCCTATCCCAGCCTCGGACACGTCCATCTCCACTATGAATGCCAAAGAGGGATCCGGACGGGCCAGCACGGGAGCCGAGGTAAACAGAGCCCTCACGTGACTAAAAGCCCTGTCCGCCTCAGCTAACCACTGCAAGCGTACCGGGCCCCCCTTCAGCAGTGAGGTAATGGGAGCCACTACCTGACCAAAACACTGGATAAATCTCTGGTAGTAGTTGCCTTTAACGTGGTGGGAGTCGGCCAATTACGCACGGCTGCAATGCGGTCACTCTCCATCTCCACCCCTGAGGTGGAAATGTGATACCCTAGGAAGGAGACGGACTGCTGGAAGAACAGGCATTTCTCAGCCATGGCGTATAGGTCTTGCTCCAACAGGCGACCAACCAGCCTGCACACCAGAGACATGCTCAGCGCGTGTAGCGGCGTATATCAAAATGTCATCAATATACACCACTACAGGTCCCTGAAAATCTTGTCTACAAAGGCTTGGAAGACTGATGGCGCATTCATCAACCCGTAAGGCATGATGAGGTACTCATAGTGCCCTGAGGTGGTACTGAAAGCCGTCTTCCACTCGTCTCCCTCCCGGATACGCACCAGGTTGTAAGTGCTCCTGAGATCTAGTTTGGTGAAGAAGCACGCCCCGTGCATTGACTCAATCGCTGTGGCTATGAGCGGTAGCGGGGAACTATAGCTAACAGTGATCTGATTCAGACCCCGATAATCAATACACAGGCGCAGACCTCCCTCCTTCTTCTTCACAAAAAATAAACTCGAGGAGGCGGGTGAAGTGGAGGACCAAATGTACCCCTGACGCAGGGATTCAGAGACATATGTTTCCATAGCCTCCGTCTCCGCCTGTGAGAGGGGATACACGTGACTCCTGGGAAGTGCAGCGTCTACCAGGAGATTTATCGCACAATTGCCCCGTCGATGGGGTGGTAATTGAGTCGCCTTCAATTTAGAAAGGCGAGAGCCAAATCGGCATATTCAGGGGGAATCCGCACGGTGGAGACCTGGTCTGGACTCTCCACCGTAGTAGCACCAACAGAAGCCCCTTAACACCTCCCAGAGCACTCTCGCGACCACCCCGTGAGAGCAATCTTTTGCCAAGAAACAGGGGTTATGACAAGCTAACCAGGCTAGGCCCAGCACCACAGGAAACGCAGGAGAGTCAATAAGGAAGAGACTAATTCTCTCCTTGTGAACCCCCTGCGTCACCATGCCCAGAGGAGCGGTGACCTCCCTAATCAACCCAGACCCTAATGGTCGAATATCTAAGGCGTGAACGGGGAAGGGCACAGCCACGGGAACAATGGGGATCCCTAAACTATGGGCTAACGCTCTATCAATAAAATTCCCAGCCGCGCCTGAATCGACGAGCACCTTATGCTGGGAATGCGGGGAAAACTCAGGGAAAGTGACATACACAAACATATGTGCAACAGAGGGCTCTGGGGGAGAGTGGTGCTGGCTCACCTGGGGTGATACCAGAACGCCCTGCCTGCTGCCTCAATCCTCAGAGGAACCATCCCAGCACCGACCGGCGGTGTGATCTCTGTGGCCACAGATGGTGCACGAGCTGGAACCCCCTCCGGTCACCCTGCGCACCGCCCCTCCCAGCTCCATGGGTATCGAAGAGGGGGTGCGGGAGGATGGAACCACCAGACCCCGATCTGAACGTCCGCGGGTAGCCAGCAGGTTGTCCAGCCGGATGGACAGGTCCACCAGCTGGTCAAACATGAGGGTGGTATCTCTGCAGGCCAGCTCCCGACGGACGTCCCCGCTCAGACTGCAGCGGTAATGGTCGAACAGGGCCCTGTCGTTCCATCCCGCGCCGGCAGCCAGGGTCCTAAACTCCAGGGCGAACTCCTCGTTTCCTGCCTCAGATGGAAGAGGTGCTCACCCGCCGCTCTACCCTCGGGCGGGTGGTCGAAGACTGCCTGGAATCGGCGGGTGAACTCCTCAAACTGGTCCAACGCCCCATCTCCCTCTCTCCACACGGCGTTGGCCCACTCCAGGGCTTTCCCCGTGAGGCACGAGATGAGGGCGGACACCCTCTCATGGCCCTGCAGAGCCGGGTGGACGGTTGCCAGGTATAGGTCCAATTGTAGAAGGAACCACTGGCAGTTCGCAGCCTTCCCGTCATATTCCTGGGGCAGGGAGAGACGAATCCCACTGGGACCACGAGGAAGAGGGGCGCTCAGGGGAGACCCCGGTTGTGCTGGTGGAGGCACTGGAAGAACTCCCTGTCTCTCCCAGCGGTCCATAGTCTGGACAACATGGTCCATGGCGGTGCCAAGATGGTGGAGCATTTCTGCATGCTCCCGGACGCGCTCCTCCACCCCTAATACCCGGGGTACCTGCACCTGCTGACTCCATAGTTTTGGTCCATAACTCTGTAGTGAGGTGCGTACTGGTGGCAGAGAAGTCAGGTGCAGGAGAGCGACAACTGATTTACAACGGTGTCGATTAATCAACATAAATCACCTTCAACAGAACAATACAATAAATGGGTCAAACAAAACCCGGTAATACCAGCATACGGTGCAACAAGCACTACAAGAAACAATTACGGACAAGGACATGGGGGAGAACAGAGGGTTAAATACACAACATGTAATTGATGGAATTGTAACCAAGTGTGATGGAAGACAAGACAAAACCAATGGAAAATGAAAAGTGGATCAGCGATGGCTAGAAGGTCGGTGACTTCGACCGCCGAACACCAGCCGAACAAGGAGAGGGACCAACTTCGGCAGAAGTCGTGACAGCACTGGAGACAGACAGCTCATTCATTTCATGGTTAGTCTGTCTGAGGTACTGTTAGAGTGTCTGTGAGACTGGCAGCATAAATTGATAGGTCTAATGTATATTGCTGACTGGTACCTAACCTACCTGTCCTCAGTGTCTTTGCAAGCTGACTTTTTGAACTTGTTCATTTCCTGGTTTGTTTTTGAGTTGCCAGACACTATTCTCTGTCCCTCCCTGTGTGTTTTTAATCTACTCCTAAACAACATTGTGTGTGTTTGTGTGACTGTTTTGACCCTAAGATCAATTCCTTCTGTTTTACATGATATTCCCATAGCAGAGAAATGGTAACCCATAGCTGCCAAGCACTGGGTATTCATTAGTTATGTGAACTAACTATGTTGGCATCCTAATTGATGTACAGTCCCCTTACTAGACCAGAATTTGTTTACTCTGGAGTGTTGAAATGATTTCTAAGAATTAGCAGTGAAGAGCTTATTTACCCCTTTTTGTATGTGGTTACATACAGTACAGCGTTACATACTGTTAATTAACTGAGTTAACATTTTGTCACTGTCAAGAAACCAGCACTTGCTCTGAGGAAGGAAACTACAAACTGAGAGAATGGGAAACGAGGGGTCCAGTCCCGTAGCAGCCAAGACCACAAATCACTCCTCTTCTCCTCTCGTCCTTTCCTCCTCTCTGTGATGTAAATACTGTGTGGGATTTTTAAAATAATTTTGAACTCTGGGTGTGTTTGTTGCTTAGACTCGCTGGACCATATTCATACAGTCTCAGTACCCAACGCTCCGTTCACCAGACAGATGGGAGAGACACAACACTGTTTTTATGCCGCTGCTGCCACATCATTAAAATGAGAGGATCAACACTTCCTTTGGTGAGCCTAAAGCGACACATTACAGTTCTGACACAACACCGCCTCCCCCAGTATGCAGCAGCACTACAAGGACTATAGTACAAGCACAGATACGTTGTGTGATGATCTTGATGATGAGACAGACTGTGTGAATCTGGTCCTCAAGTATTCATCCGTATTTATTGATGTTCTTATAAATTCCAGTCCTATCATATTGTATGATATTCTTTACAAGACAAATGATCATTAAAAAACTTTAATTGGATCCGTTATATGGCTGTGAGTGTGGTTATATAGATTTTGGGATGTTGGTCTGATACTGTACACCACAGTCAATGATGCACTTTGTGGCCCTGGTGATCAGATCCATGGTAAGATATGGTAAATTGAGTCTTTTCATCTTATGTTGGCATGCACGTTTTTTGAAAGATACAAAATCAGAAATTCTGTCAGAGAATTGACCTTTCCAAATACTGTATTGTAAAACCAACACTTACATTTTTTTCATTGAAATATATCTCCTACATTCCTTCATAAATATACATATTTTATTTAACTTTTTTTGACAATAAACAAAACATGCATCGACAAAAACAATAGGCAACTTAACATCTACACACATACGTCTCAACAAACATTAATGGCATAACACTAGCTCAGACCCACATGTTCCCACCGTATCCACACCAATGACTTCATATTGTGTTATGTTGTTTCTGTTTTTAGACAGATTTGATCAATATTTAAATAAAGCATTTGATTCTTCCATTCTCTTAACGTTGGAGTATCAATTGACCTCCAGTATTTAAGTAATAGCTTTCTCAATATAAGTGATGAAAATAATATTGTCCACCTAGCCACCAAGCTAGAATTCGTAACATATCATACGTTTTGGTAATGAAACATATTGTACGTTTTTCAAATCATGACATATTGTACATTTTGCAAATTTGTAACCTAATACGAATTGTAATTTGTAAGATTTCATACGAAATGGGTGATGGACATATTAAAACATAACATATGAAACGTAACGTATCATACCAAATGGAGTCTTGGATTTGCGTACATAATAATATGAAATGCTCTGAGACCAGGTTGAAATTCTATTCATTAGTTTATAACGGATTAAGCATACATTTTCTCTTTAACTGTAATTTAGTTTGTTATGTTGCAACACTCCTTCCATCTTGTGCCAATTACAGTTATTTTTAAGTCTCAATTCTGATAGTTGACCTATCATATGATATATTTTTCTGACTCAAATTCCCTCATGTCCAAAAGCTTTCATTGTCAAAATTTTGTGATATAACATTTTTAAGTTGCATATATTTGAAAATGTCTACATTGGTCAGTCCAAAGTTGCTTTTTAATTCAGAACAATATCTGCTTCCTTTGTGGTGCTTGTAAGGGTTTTAGAGAAAGACCAAGGACAGCTTTACATATGAAGTACAAAGCAAAACTAAACCGGCTTTGGGGCAAATTTACACTATATATACGTGGACAGCCCTTGAAAATATATATTATGTGGGCACAATGACTAACGGGAACAACATGTCTGTGTAAATATTTGTCTCTTTGTGTTTTAGTCTTACTATTAATCCATGAAATTGCCTGAACCTCCCCCAAGGTAAATGTATGTAAATAGTACGTGCAAAGTCAGTCATTTGTGTTGTTCAAGCCTAGAGCAACCCATTTTCTCCAATTATGTGAGAATCAAGGTTGTGAATATTTAACATGCTACTACAGTGTTGTTTGCTATTGTTTTTCCGGCCTGCATACAACCTGTATCTTTGCAAAGAGTAAAGAGTGTTTTTTTCAAAGGAATTACATATCTCCAATGCAGAGCTAAAACTGATAGTTGTTGAAAGTTGTTGTGAAACTCCCTCCAGACTTCTGCTGAAAGTAGAGAAAGGGGAGGGAGAGAGAGCTGGAAAGAGACTGTCCCACTGGGCACACACTGGTTGAATCAACGTTGTTTTCCCGGCATTTCAATGAAATTGCATTGAACCAACATGGAATAGACGTTGAACTGACGTCTGTGCCCTGTGTGTGTGTGTGTGTGGGGGGGATCTGTGTTTGTGTTTCATAAAGCACAATTGTTGTCTTATCTCCTTTGACAGATATCACAAGTTTTCTGAAACATCCGCAAAATGGCAAACAGAAGATACCCAGTAACAAGCACATCCAACAATGCATAGGAAAAAGCTGATGTGTTCCAAGAACAATTGCCTCTCCTGTCTTTGTACTGCTTGACACCTCTCTCTCCCCATCTAGTTTTGGCCTCCTCTGTCCTGCATCGAGGCTTACCATTGATGTCTCAACAATGTACCTATCTACAGCACATACTGCCTCTGTGTTTTCAATGGATAATTATTTCAATGTTTTTTTCTGGGATTTCTGAAAGATTCTAAAGCGTGTGTGATGTTTGGTGGGCTGTGTGAGTTCCAAGGACAAGCAGAAATCATTAGGACGACTGCTGAAGAGTTTACTTAATGAAGTATTGAATGTGACCTTCACTTCTCCATCCACACAATAACAGCTCTGGGTTTGTGTTCGTATTCTCCTCTGAACAGAAACAGGATCCCCATTAGCTGCTGTCTTCCTGGAGTCCAAACAAATTAAGGCAAAAACGAATTTATATATCTTAGAGCATTATTATACTACTAAATATCTACAATACAAATGTTACAATACCACCATACATACAGTACCAGTCAAACTGGGGTTTTTCTTTATTTAGACTATTTCCTAGAATAATAGTGAAGACATCAACACTATGAAATAACGCGTACAGAATCAATCATATAGTAACCAAAAAAGTGTTAAACAAGTAAAAATATATTTTATATTTGAAATTCTTAAAAGTAGTACCCTTTCCCTTGATTACAGCTTTGCAAACTCTTTGCACACTCTCAACCAGCTTCATGAGGTAGTTACCTGGAATGCATTTCAATTAACAGGTG
This sequence comes from Oncorhynchus tshawytscha, assembly GCF_018296145.1. Classification (NCBI taxonomy): domain Eukaryota; kingdom Metazoa; phylum Chordata; class Actinopteri; order Salmoniformes; family Salmonidae; genus Oncorhynchus; species Oncorhynchus tshawytscha. The sequence continues at coordinate 20,117,339 of NC_056434.1, read as the reverse complement.
TGCCTTGTTGAAAGTTAATTTGTGGAAATGATTTCCTTCTTAATGCATTTGAGCCAATCAGTTGTGTTGTGACAAGGTAGGGGTGGTATACAGAAGATAGCCCTATTTGGTAAAAGACCAAGTCCATATTATGGCAAGAACAGCTCAAATAAGCAAAGAGAAATGACATTCCATCATTACTTTAAGACATGAAGGTAAGTCAATATTGAATATTTCAAGAACTTTGATAGTTTCTCATGATGACCGCCACAGGAAAGGAATACCCAGAGTTGCCTCTGTTGCAGAGGATAAGTTCATTAGAGTAACCTGCATCAGAAAATGCTGGCCAAATAAATGCTTCACAGAGTTCAAGTAACAGACACATCTCAACATCAACTGTTCAGAGGAGACTGAGTGAATCAGGCCTTCATGGTTGAAATTGCTGCAAAGAAACCACTACTAAAGGACACCAATAATAAGAAGAGACTTGTTTGGGCCAAGAAACCAGAGCAATAGACAGTGGAAATCTGTCTTTGGTCTGATGAGTCTAAATTTGAGTCTTTGTGAGACGCAGAGTAGGTGAACTGATGATCTCTGCATGTGTGGTTCCCACAGTGAAGCATGGAGGAGGAGGTGTGATGGTGTGGGGTTGCTTTGCTGGTGACATTGTCTATAATTTATTAATTTATTTAGAAATCAAGGCATACTAAACCAGCATGGCTACCACAGCATCCTGCAGTGATACGCCATTGCATCAGGTTTGCTCTTAGTGGGACTGTCGTTTGTTTTTCAACAGAACAATGACCCAACCCACCTTCAGGCTGTCTAAGGGCTATTTGACCAAGAAGGAGAGTGATGGAGTGCTGTATCAGATGACCTGGCCTCCACAAACCCAATTGAGATGGTTTTGGATGAGTTAGACTGTGGATTGAAGGAAAAGCAGCACACAAGTGCTGAACATGAATCATGTACTGTAGCTGTTGGGGCCTGTGGAACATACAGTATACCTCTGTAGTCCAGATGGTACAGTTGAAGTTGGAAGTTTACATACACCTTTACCAAATACATTTAAACTCAGTTTTTCACAATTCCTGACATTTAATCAGAGTAAAAATTCCCTGTCTTAGGTCAGTTAGGATCACCTCTTTATTTTAAGAATGTAAAATGTCAGTATAATAGTAGAGAGAATTTATGTCAGCTTTTATTTCTTTCATCTCATTCCCAGTGGGTCAGAAGTTTACATACACTCAATTAGTATTTGGTAGCAGTGACTTTAAATTGTTTAACTTGGGTCAAACGTTTCGGGTAGCCTTCCACAAGCTTCCCACAATAAGTTGGGTGAATTTTGGCCCATTCCTACTGACATAGCTGGTGTAACTGAGTCAGGTTTTTAGGCCTCCTTGCTCGCACACGGTTTTTCAGTACTGCACACAAATGTTCTATAGGATTGAGGTCAGGGCTTTGTGATGGCCACTCCAATACCTTGACTTTGTTGTCCTTAAGCCATTTTGCTACAACTTTGGAAGTATGCTTGGGGTCATTGTCCACTTGGAAGACCCATTTGCGACCAAGCTTTAACTTACTGACTGATGTCTTGAGATATTGCTTCAAAATATCCACATAATTGTCCCTCCTTATGATGGTTTACTGGTGCACTATTTTGTGAAGTGCACCAGTCCCTCCTGCAGCAAAGAACCCCCACAACATGATACTGCCACCCCCATGCTTCACGGTTGGGATGGTGTTCTTCAGCTTGCAAGCGTCCCACTTTTTCCTCCAAACATAACGATGGTCATTATGGCCAAACAGTTCTATTTTTGTTTCATCAGACCAGAGGATGTTTCTCCAAAAAGTATGATCTTTGTCTCCATGTGCATTTGCAAACCGTAGTCTGACTTTTTTTATGGCTGTTTTGGAGCAGTGGCTTCTTCCTTGCTGAGCGGCCTTTCAGGTTATGTCGATATAGGACTCGTTTTACTGTGGCTTTAGTTACTTTTGTACCTGTTTCCTCCAGCATCTTCACAAGGTCCTTTGCTGTTGTTCTGGGATTTATTTGACCTTTTCACACCAAAGTACGTTCATCTCTAGGAGACGGAACGCGTCTCCTTCCTGAGCGGTATGACGGCTGCGTGGTCCCATGGTGTTTGTACTTGCATACTATTGTTTGTACAGATGAACATGGTACATTCAGGCATTTGGAAATTGCTCCCAAGGATGAACCAGACTTGTGAAGGTCTACAATTTATTTTCTGAGGTCTTGGCTGATTTCTTTTGCTTTTCCCATGATGTCAAGTAAAGAGGCACTGAGTTTGAAGGTTGGCCTTGAAATACATCCACAGGTACACCTCCAATTGACTCAAATTATGTCAATTAGCCTATCAGAAGCATCTAAAGCGATTACATTATTTTCTGGAATTTTCCATGCTGTTTAAAGGCACAGTCAACTTAGTGTATTGTAACTTCTGACCCACTGGAATTGTGATACAGTGAATTATAAGTGAAATAATCTGTCTGTAAACAATTGTTGGAAAAATTACTTGTGTCATGCACACAGTAGATGTCCTAACCGAATTGCCAAAACTATAGTTTGTTAACAAGATATTTGTGGGTGGTTGAAAAAATAGTTTTAATGACTCCAACCTAAGTGTATGTAAACTTCTGACTTTAACTGTATGTTTGCATACCTGAAGCATTGATACTAAGGCAGCTTATATTGTGGGTTTCCTGTGAATGAGAAATTAGGCCCTTATTCCCATTTCTGTTTGTTTTACTGAAGGTGGGTTTTAACAGGATGTTCAACATACACCATCCACAACCTAACCCTACAGAGATGGTATGTAGATTCGTGTTTCATCCTAACTCACTGCTGGTGATCTTTGAAATGACTTGGCACTGAGATCAGTGTATAACAAAGAGCATCCTCTAATCGCGCTAATCTTGTTTTAGTGTCTGTACATTGGCCATTTGGCAAACATGGACAATCAACAGGGACCTTTGACATCATCCCCCAGTGTCTCACTAATACCTCCAAAGTTTAGCAACACAAACAATATAGAAATACATTTACTCTTCTCTCACTACGATGGAGTCAGCTCCGATAGATTCTCCCAACAACAGGTGAGCCCTACAGCTTAGCCGAATCAAAAGGTTAAATCCGTCTGAAGTCCATTTATCTTCCCCACAGCTACTTTGATGAATAGGCCAGTCCTCTAAGCTTCACCAGTGCAACTGCATTTACAACGATAATGATGTCTGTGCAGATGACGAAGCATCAGCCGCTAATAGCTTTTCGAGACGCAAAGCCAGCAAAACGTCATCCTGAGCCGGCCTTCATTGGCCGGGCTTGCGGTAATCAGGCGGCTGCTCTCCCCGTTGTGTTGTTATGTGTCTACAACTGATGATCCGGAAACCGGACTGTATTAAGCATCTTACCACAACGCTCTATAACAGGATTTGGGTAAGATTAATCCAGGCATTGGGCATACACCACTGTTTCTTTTATGGTGTACATTCGATTTATGCATTTATTTTAGCTCATAGGCCCACTTCTTGACTAGTATCCTGCTGTTCCATAGATGCGGGTTAGATGTGCGTTTGTTAATAGTAGACCTCTGGTGCTGGCAGGGCATAACATGATATATAAGATCAAGCAGGAGAACATCAAGCCATAACACTGTGAAACCCTAGACAAACAGGCTATATGGTTGTAGGCTATCAGTAGATAGTTATCAGTAGAAAGTATTCAGACCCCTTGACTTCTTCCACATTTTGTTACATTACAGCCTTATTAAAACATGTATTAAATCTACTTTTCTCATCAGTCTACACACAATACCCCATAATGACAAAGCAAAAACAGGTTTTTATCAATTTTTGCTAATTTATTCAAAATTTAAAAAACGGAAATATCACATTTACATAAGTATTCAGCCCCTTTACTCAGGACTGTTGAAGCACCTTTGCCTTTGTTTACAGCCTTTGTTTACAGGAATTTATCCCCTTCTCTGCAGATCCTCTCAAGCTCTGTCAGGTTGGATGGGGAGAATTGCTGCACAGCTATTTTCAGATCTCTCCAGAGATGTTAGATCAGGTTCAAGTTCAGGCTCTGTCTGGGCCACTCAAGGACATTCAGAGACTTGTCCCGAAGTCACTCCTGCGTTGTCTTGGCTTTGTGCTTATGGTCATTGTCTTGTTGGAAGGTGAACCTTCACCCCAGTCTGAGGTCCTGAGCACTCTGGAGCAGGTTTTCATCAAGGATCTTTCTGTACTTTGCTCCATTCATATTTGCCTCGATCCTGACTGGTCTCCCAGTCCCTGCCACTGAAAAACATCCCCACAGCATCATTCACCGTAGGGATGGTGCCAGGTTTCCTCCAGTGTTTTGGTACCCTTCCCCAGATCTGTGCCTCAACCCAATCCTGTCTCTGAGCTCTGCGGACAATTCCTTCGACCTCATGGTTTGGTTTTTGCTCTGACATGTACTGTCAACTGTGGGAGCTCAGACAGGTGTGTGCCTTTCCGAATCATATCCAGTCAATTGAATTTACCACAGGTGGACTCCAATCAAATTGTAGAAACAAGTCAAGGATGATCAATGGAAACAGGATGCCTGAGCTCAATTTCGAGTCTCATTGCAAAGGGTCTGAATACTAATGTAAATAAGGTATTTATGTTTTTTATGTTTAATACATTTGCAAACATTTCTAAAAACCTGTTTTCGCTTTGTCATTATGGGGTACACACACACACACACACACACACACACACACACACACACACACACACACTGCTGCTACTCTGTTTATCATATATCCTGATGCTTACTCCTACATATATATCTACCTCTATCACTCCAGTATCCCTGCACATTGTATATATGGTATTGCATGAACCCAGCCTGCCACAACGATTCTCTAGAGCACGGACAAGGACATCCCGGATGACGCTGGGCCAATTGTTCCCAGCATTATGCGTCTCCTGGACGCGGCCAGGTATCGAACCAGGGTCTGTGCCTTAGACCACTGCACCACTCGGGAGTCCCCCCTATATAGCATGCTTACTTACTTTCTTGTGTTCTTCTTATTTCTTATTTTTATATTTTGTGTGTTTTTGTTCTACCTTATGTTATTTTTAGTATTACATTGTTACTGATTACTGCATTGTTAGGTTTTGAGTTTGCAAGAAAGGATATTTTTTCACTGTACTTGTGCATGTGACATTAAAACTTGAAACTTGTTCAACTTCAAGCTGGTACGGCTTGATTTTGGAGCACATGAGATGAGGTCAGTGGTATACACCTCTGGGGTTACAGGTACTTAATTCCCTATTTTACAATCGGAACACAATAGCTTTCACAGCAGACAATTTTCCCTCCCTATTCCTGTGGAAGACCTGCTAGCCTCGAGTCAGTCTACATCCCTCCCCCCTTCTACATCACTCCCCCTCTCTCTCTTTCTCTTTCCCATTCTCTCCCACTGCTAGCACACTCTCTTTCTTTCTCTCTCCTATTCTCTCTCACCCCCTCACTCTCTTTTTCTCACCCTGTCTTTCTCTTTCCCATTGCCTCTGTGTTTCTGTTGAGGTTGTCTCTTCCCCCTCTTCTCACCATGTGCCCCCAAACACACACACACACACACACACACACACACACACAGCACACAACACACACAGCGCCTCATTCTTGCAGACGAAAAGGTTTGAGTTGTTTCATTAACCTCCTGCTACTCTTTGCCGACCCAATCTGGGATTCTCGAAACAGTCCAGCGTGCTCTTGATCTGTGTGTGTGACAGCTTCCAATCACAACAAACAGCAGGACTCACACGGCCGGCTCAGGGGGGGGAGCTAAGCAAACAGAATCAGCATTCTTTCATCTGGAGGCCTATATGATGAGGCCCATGTGAATTCACATTCATTATCCACATTAGATGGTTAACACTTTCAATTGACTTAGCATAGCTGCATATTCAAATGCCAACTCTCCGGGGGAACTTGTTAGCATATTTAGCCAATTAGTCATCTCCACTAACCAACTGTTTCTAATGCGTAATGTGTCCCAGAATATTCTTGACAAATTACACAGGGCAGCAGAATATGTGTAAAGCATAAGGGAAGTTGTTAGGGAAAATGGGGTGTAATTTAGATGCCATCTTCATTGAGTCAATGTTATCCATCTCTGTCTGTGTAGAGTCAATCATAACAAGCCATGGGCTTGAAACATAAAAGGACATGCCATACGTCTCCCTCGTTATAATGCACAGGGTGCACACCATTATAGAAAACAGTTCTTTGATAACTACTGAAAGCTGGGATTTTATACAAGTGTGCCGATGGGTGAAGTCTGTGTATTACAGTGAAATAGCCCCACAACAAGGAAGTGCTTCATGATCACTTCTCACTGAAAGCCATGATGTTTCAGTGAATGCACTAGGTGATGCCCTTCAGTCTACATACCCTAACCCTGGGAGAGCTGATCTGATGGTATCTACCTCTCTCCTCTCCCCGTGGCTCGCTCTATACTGTCTGAGTGGAGTGGGGTACCCAGGTCTTCCTCTGTCCTTCACCACGGCTCCTCTCTCAGCTCAGTCTAGTGTTGTGAAGGCCTGACCCTTGTCACAGGCTGATGAATGGAAGCCTGTGCTGTCTGATTCTCCTCTGGGGGGCAGTTCCATTGTTACAGGGTCACCTCATTTCATTTTAAGCCAGCAAAAAAAGGAGGTTGATGAAATGAAGATTGCGCTTTTCATCCGTTCGATGCCATAAGTGTCAAAGTTCGCTCTCTCGCTCCCTCTCTCCACAGTTCCCATTCGGAGAGTAAATGGGAGCAGAGACTAACCCAGTCCACCCCACAGTGTTCCTGTTTACATTTGGTAGAGGCTGGAATCTCCCTGGTTTAGACTGTATTCTCACTATGGGAGATTTTATAGAGGTTTCGAGAAAATACCCTAGGCTAGACCTTTTACTGTAATGTAAACATGTGAACTGGTCACGTCTCCCACGACACCTCCTTGAAGATATCATCTTCAAACAAGTATTCCTTCCTATTGAGCTCTCATTCCAAACCTACCATCTTGATTCCCCACACAATTGTGTTACCATTTAATTTAGGTAGATACTGAAGTCTTTCTGGTTAATCTCTGCATAATGTTCGCTCCAAACCCCTGAATTATAAATGTCAAGATGACTCTGGGTTTAGCCTCTGTTATAATTCATGGCAGAGATTGATATGACAGTGAAACCCTGCTCTAACAATGTTGTATTAAAATAGTCACAATATGTCTTCATGGCATTTGAATGTGTCTTTAACAAATGTCTCAACATACTTTAAGTTTGTGCTTCTGAGGACGTAGCTACAGGTCACTCATAATCATTCCAATTTGCTTTGCTCAAATTCATCACTGAACAGAATGATTGTTTTATGTTGTTAGTTTGCCTCAAACTTGATATGGGCTTGTTAAGACTGTTGCTATGGAAATGACATGTTCACTTCTGTTGTGTTGGCAGTGCACGAAGTGTTTTCCCACTAAAGCCTGCACTCACAGTGCTACTCAGAAACACACAGACCAGATATCTTGGCCAGGTCGCAGTTGCAAATGAGAACTTGTTCTCAACTAGCCTATCTGGTTAAATAAAGGTGAAATAAATCAAAATAAAAAGATACAGTAGAGATGGTGAAAATGCGAAAACATCATCTCACAGAATCAGTTTTAATGAACAACATTGTCAAGATCTAATTTATTACTTTTGAATCACAGCTTCAGCATATAGCCCTCGCTATAGATACAATTCATACATCAAGATAATGACTGATAGAGTTCAATTGTGGTTTTCACAATTGAACAAATAGTGCAATCAATGGCCATGGCTGCATAGAAACATGGTGTAATCAAGCAGCTATTAAAGCAGCTATAACAAAGTTCAGTTAAATCAGCATCATTTACTCAAATTAGCTCCAGGTAAAACATGCTTGCTATAGACTAACCATTTCCTCATAAAATATATCTAATTAAAAGTGCAACATTCACTATGTTTATTGAGCTCTGGTACGGTTGCCAGTACTTAGTTAGTTACTGAGGAGAAACGTTTCAGATGGCTCTACCCAAACATGGCAACCGGATAGAGGCGGACGACTGGGGGCGCAGTAGAACTCAAAGGGCACCTCTAAGCAGTGCTCTGCCATGCCAGGCAAAGCTTGGGCATCATGCTGGCACCTGGCAACATTTGGAGATAGATTAGGCATGATAGTAGTCTGCTTTAAAGCTTATCATCAGTATCTGCTAATCAGGGGCTCGCTTAATGCGCTGCATTCATTACAGTCAGACAGACATAGTAAATGATCTGTCTCTGTCTCCACAGCCCGCTAATTAATGTGACTCTCTCCGGCTGGCACTGCTTAAAGTCGAGTGCTTTTCGCAAAGGACCTTTTCCTTCAGAAATTAAGCCACATGGAGAACAGAACACACTGTGAAGTCTGAGCCCCCATCATGCCTGTGGTCTCTCTCCATGTCTCTAATAGACGCATAGTAAACAATGGCATACATTTTTGTGCCTGGGAAATAATGATCTGATGCATTTACTAGCTAAGCCTCTTTGAGACAATGGTGGGCGCACAAACCAACCTCAACGTGACTGCCACCTCATTTAAGACAAGAGAAATCACGGAGATAAAGATTCCGCCCCTAACTGAACCACGCTCTTTCTGGTGAATCCTGCTGCAAATTAGCATGTCTTGTCAGTAATGTTCAGCAACATTGTTTATTTTAAAGCAATGGATGGAGCTATGTTGTAGCAGCAGTGATCCTAATAAACCCTCGTCTCAGTCTCTCTAGATGTTTCTGGTGGTAGTGGTGTTTATGGGGATGTCCTTGCTGCTCTTCCCTGGGCGCTGTGTCATCTTAACTTCATCAACATTAACATTCTCTTGGTTCTTGCGGAAGCAGTAAACCCCGTAGAGGCGGAACTTCAAGTCGGGGAAGCCCAGGTGGCGGACCCCCGGTTGGGGCCCTCCGCAGCGGGTGCGTGGGTTGACGATGGGGTAGCGGATACTTGCGTCCTCCAGCCAGCCGGCCTCACAGCGATCCAGTAGCTGGATCTTCCAGGCAGCATAGAGCTGACCCACCTTGGCCACCACCGAGCTGTCACGCAGGCATGCCTTCACTGCCTCAGCATAGTTAACCTTCTTAAAACGCTTCAGGAAATACACCTCACCTGGAGGAGAGAGGAGGCGAGGAGAGAGAGAGAGAGAGAGAGAGAGAGAGAGAGAGAGACAAAGACAAAGACAAAGACAAAGACAAAGACAAAGACAAGGAGAGAAATTGCCAGGTGAGACAAAGAAATAAAGACAGAGAACCACATGAGACAGCAACAGATTCCCTGAGGGGAGAGATCCTGAGTTGTTATGGCCTAGACCAGTCTGATACCTCACCTGTAGAATGTGTTCCCAATCTCTAATCAACCAAACATCCGCCTGGGCAGCTGCTCAAAATCGAAAAGCAATACAGCATCGGTGGACAGTAAAATACTTCAATTTCTACTTTCATCTTGCACTGGGAAGACTTCTCGCCTACCAGAATTTACAGAATTGGAATCATGATTGCAGAAAGTATTTGAGCTAAAATGAAGCTGAGTTAAGTTTTTACAGAGAGAAATAAAAAAGCAACCCTAGAAAACACAGGGTAGTTTTCTACCACAGAACGGCTGCCAACAGCCTTACACTTGGCTATTGATTTTGCGTTTGTTTATGTGGCTGATGCCTGTTAGGGAGGAATATTGTCTCATATTTCCCCAAAGGCTACTGTGTTAATATCTTCCAGCTGGTCAGTGCAACAGTATCCCCTACCATTACTCCTGAAGTTAGCCCACATCTCAGGCCAGTCTGTCTGTTGACTGTAATTAACTCACTGCAATGAAGAGACTGCTAGGTCTCCACTATGAAGTACCAGGTTAATGTTCGACTATGGCTACTGTGTACTTTATCTTCTCCAGTTCAGATTTGTTTTAATTTGATTTATTTAACCTTTATTTAACTAGGCAGATGCTCAGATATTGTTGACAAAATGACTTTTACTTTAATGTTCACAGGAAGAAAATCATTACTTTTATTCAGTCTCAGGAGAAGAAAAAAAATTGAAAATCTATTTTGTTTCGGAATGCATCCAATGTTGTTATTTCTTTGCCGACTGAGTCACAATCTTACCGTAGCACTCAACGGCTGTACCCATAAATCAAGATTCTCCAAATTGAATGTTTCAATTCCCTGGTAGCAGATGGATAATTCTGTCATGATGAGTTCTTGTACAGTAGAGCAGCAGTGTAGCAGCAGTGCTCCTAAATTTGTTTTGAGCCATAGAACCAGGCTAGGCTTCTTCCCCTGCCACGACTGTGTGGAAGTGTTGATGGAAATCAAAGGAGAGGATAAAAGCACAGCTAGAAGACCCTGTGGCCCTTTTAAGAGGGCGGAATCAACACAAGGTTAGGGGATCACAGGCAGGGATCAGAGACAGGCTCCTATCGCTGCTGTGGACTCTGGCTGCATCTCAATACATCTTGCCTCATCTCCCTCCCTTCGTCTGCACAGATCTGAAAACACTGTATAGTCAGAGCAGAGGCAATACAGTGGAAAGATATCTGGGGAATCTACCCGTCACCAATCAATGTTCATATATCTCATCTGCTCAAGAAAAGTAAAAAGTAAGCATGGAAAGGACCCCACACACTCACCATTGAGGTTGGAGGTGAAACAGAAGGCATCGTAGCGCTCATCCTCTTTGTGTCTGTAGCCGTAGTTGCGTACCCCTGCAGGGGTGTCCTTGCGGCCACACTGGTCCCGGGGGTGGGAGATGGGGTACTGGACGGAGCCGTCCTCCAGCCAGCCTGCGTTGCACCAGTCCAGGCCCTCTAGCCAGGCCTTGTGGAGCTGGGCATGGGAGGCCAGGATTGCATCCTGCTCCTTACACACGTCCTCAGCCTGGTGGTAATTGAGCTTGTAGCGCCCCACCCGTGGGTAGTATGGGAACACCACGCCTGGAGGAGAGAGAGAGATACTTAACTATGAGGACAAGTTACTCATTTTGTGAAATCTGAAAAACACTAACTCCATTCTGCCTGTTACATTTTCAAAAACTTAATTTTTCATTTTGACTGAGGTCTTACACCACACATAACCCATCTAACCGCTACAGAGGGCAGTGAGTAAAGCCCAATACATCACTGGGGCACAGCTCCCTGCCATCCAGGACATCTATACCAGGCGGTGTCAGAGGAAGGCCCTACAAAATTGTGAAAGACTCCAGTCACCCAAGGCATAGACTGTTCTCTCTGCTACCGCATGGCAAGCGATAGCGATGCACCAAGTCTGGAACCAACAGACTTGGTGCAACAGAACCAACCAATAAAATAAAATACATTTTTATTTGTCACATGCACTGAATACAACAGTTACAACCTTACAGGGAAATGCTTACATACAAGCCCTTAACCAACAATGCTTTAAGAAGTTATGAAGAAAAAAAAGTTAAGTAAAAAATTGAAAATAAATTGAAAATAATTAAGCAGAAGCAGTAAAATAACAAGAGAGGCTATATACAGGGGGTAACGGTACTGAGTCAATGTGTGGGGGCACCAGTTAGTTGAGGTAATTGAGGTAATATGTACATGTAGGTAGAGTTAAAGTGACTATGCATAGATTATAAACAGAGAGTAGAAGCAGCGTAAAATGGGGGGTCTGGGTAGCCCTTTGATTAGCTGTTCAGGAGTCTTATGGCTTGGGGGTAGAAGCTGTTTAGAAGCCTCTTGCACCTAGACTTGGCGCTCCGGTACCGCTTACCCATGCCAAATCTTTTCAGTCTCCTGAGGGGGAATAGGCTTTGTCGTGCCCTCTTCACGACTATATTGGTTTGTTTGGACCATGATCATTTGTTGGTGATATGGACACCAAGGAACTTGAAGCTCTCAACCTGTTCCACTACAGCCCTGTTGATGAGAATGGGGGCGTGCTCGGTCCTCCTTCTCCTGAAGTCCACAATCATCTCCTTTGTCTTGATCACGGGGAGGGAGAGGTTGGTGGCACCACCCGGCAAGGTCTCTGACCTCCTCCCTATATGCTGACTCATCATTTTGGGTGATCAGCTCTACCACTGTTGTGTCATCGGCAAACTTGATGATGGTGTTGGAGTCATGCCTGGCCGTGCAGTCATGAGTGAACAGGGAGAATAGGAGGGGGCTGAGTACGCACCCCTGAGGGGCCCCCATGTTGAGGATCAGTGTGGCGGCTGTGTTGTTCCCTACCCTTACCACCTGGGGGCGGCCCGTCAGGAAGTCCAGGATCCAGTTGCATAGGGAGGTGTTTAGTCCCAGGATCCTTAGCTTAGTGATGAGCTTTGAGGGCACTATGGTGTTGAACGCTAGGCTGAAGTCAATTAATGGCATTCTCACATAGGTGTTCCTTTTGTCCAGGTGGGAAAGGGCAGTGTTGAGTGCAATAGAGATTGCGTCATCTGTGGATCTGTTTGGGCATTATTCAAATTGGAGTGGGTCTAGGGTTTCCGGGATAATGGTGATGATGTGAGCCATGACCAGCCTTTCAAAGCATTTCATGGCTACAGATGTGAGTGCTACGGGTCGGTAGTAATTTAGGCAGGTAACCCACTGTTCCTAGGCCGTCATTGAAAATAAGAATTTGTTCTTAACTGACTTGCCTAGTTAAAAAAAGGTGAAGAAAAATAAACTCAGTCAGTGAAGAGACTTGCCAGTTGGTTAGCACCTGCTCGCAATACACGTCCTGGTTATGTGTCTGTTGTGTGTCTGGCCCTGTGGCCTTGTGAATGTTGACCTGTTTAAAGGTCTTATTCACATCGGCTATGGAGAGCGTGATCACACAGTCGTCCGGAGCGGCTGGTGCTCTCATGCATGTTTCAGTGTTACTTGCCTTGAAGTGAGGCAAGTAACACTAGCTCATCTGGTAGGTTCGTGTCACTGGCCACTTTCTTATTGTGCTTCCCTTTGTAGTCTGTAATAGTTTCAAGCCCTGCCACATCCGATGAGCGTCACAGCCGGTGTAGTACGATTCAATGTTAGTCTTGTATTGACGCTTTGCCTGTTTGACAGTTCGTCGAGGCCATAGCGGGATTTCCTATAGGCTTCTGGTTTAGAGTCCCGCTCCTTGAAAGCGGCAGTGCGGATATTGCCTTGTTTGGTTATGTACGTACGGTCACTGTGGGGACGGCGTCATCATTGCACTTATTGATGAAGTCAGTGACTGATGTGGTGTACTCCTTAATGTCATCAGAAGAATCCTGGAACATATTCCAGTCTGTGCTAGCAAAACAGTCCTGTAGCTTAGCATCTGCTTCATCTGACCACTTTCTTATTGACCGAGTCACTGGTGCTTCCTACTTTAGTTTTTGCTTGTAATCAGGAATTATGGTCAGATTTGCCATAGAGGGCGAGGGAGAGCTTTGTATGCATCTCTATGTGTGGAGTAAAGGTGGTCTAGAGTTTTTTCCCTCTGATTGCATATTTAACATGCTGATAGAAATTAGGTAAAACTGATTTGAGTATACAGCTCATTGAGTGCGGTCTTAGTGCCAGCATCGGTCTGCAGGGGTAAACAGACAGCTATGAAAAATATAGATGTAAACTCTCTTGGTTAATTGTGTGGTCTACAGCTTATCATGAGATTCTCTACCTCAGGCGAGCAAAACCTTGAGACTTCCTTAGATTTCGTGCACCAGCTGTTGTTTACAAATCTGCATAGGCTGCCTCCCATTGTCTTACCAGAGGCCGCTATACTATCCTGCCGGAAAAGCTTAAAACCCGCCAGCTCTATGTTAATCATGTTTTCGTTCAGCCACGACTCGGTGAAACATAATACATTACAGTTTTAATGTCCTGTTGGTAGGATATATACATGCTTGTAGTTTGTCTATTTTATTATCGATTATGAAGGTAGATTACCCTCTCTGCGACGGATCCTTACAAGGCACCCGGACCGTCGTCCATGATATACCTTCGTCTTTTCCTTCTACGAATGACGGGGATGAGGGCCTTGTTGGGTGTCTGGAGTAAATCCTTCCCATCCGACTTGTTGAAGAAGGAGATTTCCTCAAGAACGGGGTGAGTAATCGCTGCCCTGATATCAAGAAGCTCTTTTCGGTCATAAGACACGGTGGCAGAAACATTATGTACAAAATAACACAATTGGTTACGGGATCGTAAAATGGCAGCCATCTCCTTCGGCACCATTGTAGGTAACAGCTTCTACCCCCAGGACCCTGAACAGCTTCTACCCCCAAGCCATAAGACTGCTAGATAAATAGTTAACCAACATCTATCCGGACTATCTGCATTGACCCCTTTTGCACTAACTCTTTCGACTCATAACATACGCTGCTGCTACCGTTTATTATTTATCCTGTTGCCTAGTCTCTTTATCCCTACAAATATGTACATGTCGACCTCAATTACCTCGTACCCCTGCACATCAACTCGGTACTGGTACCCTGTGTATATAGCCAAGTTATCATTACTTGTTGTGTAATGAAACAGTCAGAGGTCACCAAGTCCAACATAGCTTCAGCGTGTAAATCAGCTAGAAAGATGTGTCGGCATCGAGTAATTGTCTCTGGCCCCCACCCTGTTAGGGGGAGTGATGAGCTCTACAGCAGTCTCACAACTCAATCGCTGGTTGAAAACTGTTTTCTGCCCCTCCCAAAAGATAGAATTTGTAGATAATTGGCCCTCTTTCTGGGACTCACCCACAAACAGGACAAAGCCTGGCCTGTTGAGGAGTGACGGACTCCATCCTAGCAGGAGGGGTGCTCTCATCTTATCTACGAACATAGACAGGGCTCTAACTCCCCTAGCTCCACAATGAAATAGGGTGCAGGCCAGGCAGCAGGCTGTTAGCCAGCCTGCCAGCATAGTAGAGTCTGCCACTAGCACAGTCACTGTAGTCAGCTCAGCTATCCCCATTGAGACGGTATCTGTGCCTCGACCATGGTTGGGCAAAACTAAACATGGCGGTGTTCGCCTTAGCAATCTCACTAGAATAAAGACCTCCTCCATTCCTGCCATTATTGAAAGAGATCGTGATACCTCACATCTCAAAATAGGGCTACTTAATGTTAAATCCCTCACTTCCAAGGCAGTTATAGTCAATGAACTAATCACTGATCATAATCTTGATGTGATTGGCCTGACTGAAACATGGTTTAAGCCTGATGAATTTACTGTGTTAAATGAGGCCTCACCTCCTGGTTACACTAGTGACCATATACCCCGCGCATCCCGCAAAGGCGGAGGTGTTGCTAACATTTACTATGGCAAATATCAATTTACAAAAACAAAAAAAAGAACTTTTCGTCTTTTGAGCTTCTAGTCATGAAATCTATGCAGCCTACTCAATCACTTTTTAAGGCTACTGTTTACAGGCCTCCTAGGCCATATACAGTGTTCCTCACTGAGATCCCTGAATTCCTTGTAGTCATACCAGATAATATTCAAATTTTTGATGACTTTAATATTCACATGGAGAAGTCCACAGACCCACTCCAAAAGGCTTTCGGAGCCATCATCGACTCAGTGGGTTTTGTCCAACATGTCTCCGGACCTACTCACTGCCACAGTCATACTCTGGACCTAGTTTTGTCCCATGAAATAGATGTTGTGGATCTTAATGTTTTTCCTCATAATCCTGGACTATCGGACCACCATTTTATTACGTTTGCAATCGCAACAAATAATCTGCTCAGACCCCAACCAAGGAGCATCAAAAGTCGTGCTATAAATTCTCAGACAACCCAAAGATTCCTTGATGCCCTTCCATACTCCCTCTGCCTACCCAAGGACGTCAGAGGACAAAAATCAGTTAACCACCTTGCTGAGGAACTCAATTTAACCTTGCGCAATACCCTAGATGCAGTTGCACCCATAAAAACGAAAAACATTTGTCATAAGAAACTAGCTCTCTGGTATACAGAAAATACCCGAGCCCTGAAGCAAGCTTCCAGAAAATTGGAACGGAAATGGTGCCAAACCAAACTGGAAGTCTTCCGACTAGCTTGGAAAGACAGTACCGTGCAGTATTGAAGAGCCCTCACTGCTGCTCGATCTTCCTATTTCTCCAACTTAATTGAGGAAAATAAGAACAATACAATACAATACATTAATTTTTGATACTGTTGCAAAGCTAACTAAAAAGCAGCATTCCCCAAGAGAGGATGGCTTTCACTTCAGCAGTAAGAAATTCATGAACTTCTTTGAGGAAAAGGTCATGATCATTAGAAAGCAAATTAAGAACTCTTAAATCTGCGTATTCCTCCAAAGCTCAGTTGTCCTGAGTCTGCACAACTCTGCCAGGACCTAGGATCAAGGGAGACACTCAAGTGATTTAGTACTATATCTCTTGACACAATGATGAAAAGAATCATGGCCTCTAAACCTTCAAGCTGCATACTGGACCCTATAACTAAACTACTGAAAGAGCTGCTTTCTGTGCTTGGCCCTCCTATGTTGAACATAATAAACGGCTCTCTATCCACCGGATGTGTACCAAACTCACTAAAAGTGGCAGTAATAAAGCCTCTCTTGAAAAAGCCAAACCTTGACCCAGAAAATATTTTTAAAACTATGGAATCTCCCATTCCTCTCAAAAGACATTGAAAAAGCTGTTGGCAGCAACTCACTGCCTTCCTGAAGACAAACAATGTAAACAAAATGCTTCAGTCTGGTTTTAGACCCCATCATAGCACTGAGACTGCACTTGTGAAGGTGGTAAATTACCTTTTAATGGCGTCAGACCGAGGCTCTGCATCTGTCCTCTTGCTCCTAGACTTTAGTGCTGTTTGAGATACCATCGATCACCACATTCTTTTGGAGAGATTGGAAACCCAAATTGGTCTAAACAGACAAGTTCTGGCCTGATCTTATCTGTCGGAAAGATATCAGTTTGACTCTGTGAATGGTTTGTCCTCTGACAAATCAACTGTAAATTTCGGTGTTTCTCAAGGTTCCGTTTTAGGACCACTATTGTTTTCACTGTATATTTTACCTCTTGGGGATGTCATTCGAAAACATCATGTTAACTTTCACTGCTATGCGGATGACACACAGCTGTACATTTCAATGAAACATGGTGAAGCCCCAAAATTGCCCTCGCTAGAAGCATGTGTTTCAGACATAAGGAAGTGGATGGCTGCAAACTTTCTACTTTGAAACTCGAACAAAACAGAGATGCTTGTTCAAGGTCCCAAGAAACAAAGAGATCTCCTGTTGAATCTGACATGGTTGTACAGTGGTCTCAAATAAAACTGTAAAGGACCTTGGCGTTACTCTGGACCCTGATCTCTCTTTTGATGAACATATCAAGACTGTTTCAAGGACAGCTTTTTTCCATTTACGTAACATTGCAAAAATCTGAAATGTTCTGTCCAAAAATGATGCAGAAAAATGAATCCATGCTTTTGTTACTTCTAGGTTAGACTGCTGCAATGCTCTACTTTCCGGCTACCCGGATAAAGCACGAAATAAACTTCCGTTAGTGCTAAATACGGCTGATAGAATCCTGACTAGAACAAAAAAAAATGATCATATTACTCCAGTGCTAGCCTCCCTCCACTATCTTCCTATTATGGCCAGGACTGATTTCAAGGTTTTACTGCTAACCTACAAAGCATTACATGGACTTGCTCCTACCTATCTTTCTGATTTGGTCCTGCCGTACATACCTACACGTACACTATGGTCACAAGACGCAGGCCTCCTAATTATCCCTAGAATTTCTAAGCAAACAGCTGGAGGCAGGGCTTTCTCCTATAGAGCTCCATTTTTATGGAATGGTCTGCCTACCCATGTGAGAGACGCAGACACTGTCTCAACCTTTAAGTCTTCATTGAAGACTCATCTCTTCAGTAGGTCCTATTATTGAGTGTAGTCTGGCCCAGGAGTGGGAAGGTGAACGGAAAGGCACTGGAGAAACGAACCGCCCTTGCTGCCTCTGCCTGGCCGGTTCCCCTCTCTCCACTGGGATTCTCTTCCTCTAACCCTATTACAGGGGCTCAGTCACTGGTTTACTGGTACTCATCCATTCCGTCCCTAGGAGGGGTGCATCACTTGAGTGGGTTGAGTCACTGACGTGATCTTCCTGTCTGGGTTGGCACCCCCCCTTGGGTTGTGCCGTGGCAGAGATTTTTGTGTGCTATACTCGGCCTTGTCTCAGGGTGGTAAGTTGGTGGTTGAAGATATCCCTCTAGTGGTGTGGGGGCTGTGCTTTGGCAAAGTGGGTGGGATTATATCCTTCCTGTTTGGCCCTGTCTGGGAGTATCATCGGATGGGGCCACAGTGTCTCCTGACCCCTCCTGTCTCAGCCTCCAGTATTTATGCTGCAGTAGTTTATGTGTCGGGAGGCTAGGGTCAGTCTGTTATATCTGGAGTATTTCTCTTGTCTTATCCGGTGTCCTGTGTGAATTTAAGTATGTTCTCTCTAATTCTCTCTTTCTCCCTTTCTCTCTCTCAGAGGACCTGATCCCTAGGACCATGCCTCAGGACTACCTGGCATAATGACTCCTCGTTGTCCCCAGTCCACCTGGCAGTGCTGCTGTTCCAGTTTCAACTGTTCTGCCTGCGGCTATGGAACACTTACCTGTTCACTGTGATTACTATTATTTGACCATGATCCATGTTTGATCATTTATGAACATTTGAACATATTGGCCATGTTCTGTTATAATCTCCACCCGGCACAGCCAGAAGAGGACTAGCCACCCCTCATAGTCTGGTTCCGCTCTAGGTTTCTTCCTATGTTTTGGCCTTTCTAGGGAATTTTTCCGAGCCACCGTGCTTTTACACCTGCATTGCTTGCTGTTTGGGGTTTTAGGCTGGGTTTCTGTACAGCACTTTGATATATCAGCTGATGTAAGAAGGGCTATATAAATAAATTTGATTTGATTTGTGTATGCATTCCTTATGTTATAATTGTTTTTCTCTGCATTGTTGGGAAGGGCCCATATGTAAGCATTTCACTGTTAGTCTACACCTGTTGTTTACGAAGCATATGACAAATAAAATGTGATTTGATTTGAACCCTTCAACCTTAACCCCTGACCTTCAAGATCCAGGTTGACAAATCCCGTGTCGTCCTCCATGTCGTTGGTGACCTCGCACTCGTAGCGTCCGTAGTCCTCCAAAGTGACGTTGTGGATGATGACAGATGCGTCTCCCGGTCCATTCTGTTCTAGGGACACACGACCCCGGTACGATCTGAACACCCTCTGCTGAAGGCCCAACGCCACAAACACGTCCTCAAACACCATTGCATCCGTCACCTTGGTCCACTTGATGCGGATGCGGTTGGGGTCGGAGCTCTCGGGTTCGTGGTGGTAGCGGCAGGGCAGAGTGATGGAGCCTCCCCGGTGGGTGATCACTTTACCAGGGGCGGTCTGAACGATCACTGCTCCAGTGTCATCCTCTGGACACAAAGAGGGAGAATAAAGGAAGAAGAATGGTCAGGAGAGGTAAGGTTGGGAGGAATTATGCTTTTCAATGATCTGGTCCTGCAAGGGGGTCCACTCTGGCCTGCAGGTGGTTTGATTAAAACATGATCATAATAATATTGACATTTTTTTTATTTTTTGGCAGGGAAAAAAACTCAATATACTTTCAAATGACTAAAACCAAATTGAAACTCTGTAGAAATTATATTGTACCTACATTCACACAGTTTTTTGACTGTGTCCAGCTCGCTAATAATCACATAAATGAAAGCTAGGCAGGGAGCATTGACAATTCCCTAAAAGATGGATAGAGCACAATTTTTGGTGCATTTTAACGGTGAGGGGAAAAGAATTCAGTGCGCCCGTCCAGACATTGTTGAAGAGCGAATATGACACCCTTGAGCTGACCTGTACCTGTACTTTACCTACAGTGCATTAGAAAGTATTCAGAACCCTTGACTTTTTCCACATTTTGTTATGTTACAGCCTTATTCTAAAATGGATTAAATACCTTTTCCCCCTCATCAATCTAAACACAATACTCCATAACGACAAAACCAAAACAGATGTTTTCAAAATTTTGCAAATTTATAAAAATGAAAGAATGAAATACCTTATTTACAAAAGTATTCCGACCCTTTGCAATGTTACTCGAAATTGAGCTCAGCTGCATCCTGTTTCCATTGATCATCCTTGAGATGTTCCTACAACTTGATTGGAGTCAACCTGTGAAAAATTCAATTGATTGGAGATGATTTAGAAAGGCACACATCTGTCTATATAAGTGCATGTCAGAGCAAAGACCAAGCCATGAGGTCGAAGAAATTGTCTGCTGTGCTCCGCAACAGGATTGTGTTGAGGCACAGATCTGGGGTAGGGAACCAAAAAATGTCTGCAGGATTGAAGGTCCCCAAGAACAAAGTGGCCTCCATCATTCTTAAATGGAAGAAGTTTGGAACCACCAAGACTCTTCCTAGAGCTGGCCGCCCGGCCAAAATTAGCAATCGGGGAAGAAGGGCCTTGGTCAGCGAGGTGACCAAGAATCCAATGGTCACTCTGTCAGAGCTCCAGAGTTCCTCTGCAGCACTCCACCAATCAGGCCTATATGGTAGAGTGGCCAGACGGAAGCTACTCCTCAGTACAAGACATATGACAGCCCGTTTGGAGTTTGCCATAAGGCACCTAAAGAACTCTCAGACCATGAGAAACAAGATTCTCTATGATGAAACCAAAATTGAACTCTTTGGCCTGAATGCCAAGCGTCACGTCTGGAGTAAACCTGGCACCATCCCTACGGTGAATGATGTTGTGGGGATGTTATTCAGTGGCAGGGACTGGGAGACTAGTCAGGATCGAGGGAAAGATGAACGGAGCAAAGTACAGAGAGATCCTTGATGAAGACCTGCTCCAGAGCGCTCAGGACTTCAGACTGGGGCGAAGGTTCACCTTCCAACAAGACAAAGACCCTAAGCATACAGCCAAGACAACACAGGAGTGGCTTCGGGACAAGTCTCTGAATGTCCTTGAGTGTCCCAGCCAGAGCCCGGACTTGACTCCAATCAAACATCTCTGGAGAGACCTGAAAATAGCTGTGCAGCGACACTCCCCATCCAACCTGACAGAGCTTGAGAGGATCTGCAGAGAAGAATGGGAGAAGCTCCCCAAATACACGTGTTCCAAGCTTGTAGCGTCATACCCAAGAAGACTTGAGGCTGTAATCGCTGCCGAAGGTACTTCAACTGAGTAAAGGGTCTGTACACTTCCATTTTTTTTATTTGTAATACATTTTCAAACATTTCTAAAAACTTGTTTTTGCTTTGTCATTATGGGGTTTTGCGTGTAGAGTGATAAAGGGGAAAAAATGATTTAATCCATTTTAGAATAAGGCTGTAATGTAACAAAATCTGGAAATGGTCGGAAAACTTTCCAAATGCACTGTATATAGGGACTACTGCTACAGTTATGGGAACCACCCAAACTTCAGCTAAAATATCAGGATAGAGAAAGTGTATATAATTATATAGGCTTTGTGGATCTTCCTTGCTCACATACTATCTTCTTCTCTCTACAATGGCTATTGTTTCCCCTGTGGGGGCCAAGAGGGGTGAGGAGACGTGTCACCTGAGAGATGTGTGTTTCATCATCAAGACCAGATCCCAGCAAGCCTTGTTCTGTGTCCCTGGCACTGCCTCATCGAAGAAAGAACTTCTGAGCTGTGTTCGAATACCCGTACTAACATACTGTATACTACATACTTAATGAGTATATACTACATACTATATACTATTAGTTCATTTTATTATACTGTAACGGAATGGTATCCTTTCAGTTGAATGTACTAGCTCTTTGCCTATCTACCAGAAGTTGATGCTGTTGCTATGCAACCTCTTGCTAGCTAGTTAGCCTAATAATTATTAGTTAGACATTTTACAACTTCAGGTGTGTTCTTAAATTCAATCTGTAGATTTGAGCGTTCTTGCCTGGCAGTCATGTACCCAAGCTGATGTTGGCTACCTTTCTATCTACTTCCAGACACAAATGAAACCACTCTGACCATTTTACTCGCCCTAGCAGAGCTGGTTAGGCCGTTTTCATGTTAACCAGAGCATTGGTGACTGTAACTGTGCTGCTGGAAACAATTGAATTGTGCTTTTTTTGCAGATGTTTACTGACACCGGCCATATTCAACCAGTGTTGAGCTCTCGTAAATTCATTCTGCGCTCTGTACACTCAAACGAGAGTGCTCTGAAATCGGAGTAGATAGCCAGAGCAAATTTACGAAAGCACCCGAATGTCCATTGAGAACGCACAACAACTATACCATTTAGCTAAGCTAAGAATGACGGGAATAATCAAGTAAATAAAAGTTGGCTAGTTAGTTAGATATCCTATTGTTAATATACTAGCAAGTTTGATGTATAAATAGCCAACTAATGTTAGGTAGCTAGCTAACATACCAGTACATACTGCTGTAATGATATGCTATGTGGTTTGTAAGGACAGCGTATCTAACAAATCGCTAGCCAATATAATGTGTAAGGTAACTTATTTGAAAAGTCATTACTTTATTACATTGCTCAATGTAATATTTGTGTTGTGGAGAAATGACCAGGTAGGAGACGGGAGTACAGTTGGTTTTTGTTTAGTCAAAACCCCTCGTGCTCTACAGTTCGCGGCACCCCAGTGCGCATGTGCATTTCCTATTAGCTGTAGTAACGTAACACTGCCGTAATACATTACTGCTTAGTAACAGCATAGTAACTAATCTAAACAGATGTAGATCCCAGATACTACACTCCTCCCCCATAGTGTTTAACTCCCAGAGAACAAGGTAAATACATTAGGGAACTACTAATGCAATATCTGAACAATGCATTCTTAAACATTTTTCAACTACTGGGTTGAAGCAGACTTTTCAAAGCCCAGCACAAATCCACTCCGTTATTCTTGAGAAACATTTCAAAATCGTTTGACGTGAAAGGAGGGCCATTGTCCGATACGAGCTCCTTGACTAGTCCAAAGGATGCGAACAGGTGTCTGAGAAGATTGATGGTCTTCTCAGCTGTGTTTAGTTGAGTAGGGAACACTTCCATCCACTTGGAATGGACATAGATGACAACAAGGAAATGTTTCTTGTCAATCTCGGCGTAATCCACATGGATGCGTTCCCAAGGTGTAGCAGCCCAGGACCATGGGGATGAAGAGGTGCAGCAGCAGGCTTGTTGTGAACAGCTTCACAAGGTGAGCAGTGGCCTACATGCTGTTGAATGTCCTGATCCAGTCCAGGCCACCACAGATAACTGCGAGCGAGTGCTTTCATTCGAGTGATCCCTGGATGTCCCTCATGCAGGTCAGATAGCAGTCTCCTCTGGAATTTGTGAGGTACCACCACACTTGATCCCCACAGAACACATCCTTGATCAGTGGTCAACTGGTCTTTCTTGTCGATGAATGGAGGAAGGTTATCATCATTTACGAAGGTTGGCCACCCGCCTAATGTTAAGTCCAAGACTTTGGAAAGCACTGGGTCTTTCCTTGTTTCCTCTGCTATGTCTGAAGCAGATATGCGCAGTTCGTCAATGAGAGAGATCTGGAAGACTGCTCTATCATCTTCACTGTCGGAGTCACTATTGCATGGTAGTCTTGATAGTGCATCGGCATTTGCGTGATCACTGGATCGTCTGTACTCAATCTCGTAGTCGTAGGCTAACAATATCAGAGCCCAACGTTGCATTCGAAGTGCAGCAAGGGTTGGTATAGCTGATTTTGGTCCAAGGATGGCCAACAGAGGCTTGTGATCTGTCAGCAGTTGGAACTTCCTTCCGTAGATGTATTTGTGAAACTTCTTCACTCCGAATATTATGCTCAGGGATTCCTTCTCAATTTGAGCATAATTTTTCTCACTTGGTGACAGAGTCCGTGATGCAAATGCGATAGGGTGTACTTCACCTGATGGTAGAACATGTGAGATGACGGCTCCTACTCCGTATGGAGATGCATCACACGCGGGTCTCAGCTTCATCTCTGTGTTGTAGTGGGCAAGCCACTTGCTCTTTAGCAGACGCTGTTTGCAAGTCTTGAATGCTTCTTCGCATTTTGGGGACCAATTCCACTTTGTATCGGCCTGCAGCAGTTGGTGAAGCGGATGCAACAATGTGGACAAGTTTGCCACAAACTTTCCGTAATAGTTCAGGAGCCCCAAAAATGACCTCAGCCCTGAGATATTTGTGGCTGCTGGTGCGTTTACAATTGCTTCCACCTTGCTGTTGGTTGGGTGCAGGCCTTGTGCATCAATCTTGTATCCGAGATACTCCACTGAGTCCTAGAGGAACTCACACTTGCTGCGTTTCATTCTCACTCCGTATTTTTCCAGTCTTGACATCACTTTGTCCAGCACTACAAGGTGCTCTCCAATGGTTGGTGCTGACACAAGGATGTCGTCCATGAAGCACACACCATTGTCTATACTGTCCAAGATCTGATCCATTGTTTGTTGGAATATCGCTGGAGCTGTCGAGATTCCATAGGCCAAGCAATTGAATCTGAATAGCCCCTTGTGTTTATTGATGGTCAGATACTGTTCTGACTCCAGACCCAGCTTCAGTTGCTGATAAGCAAATGCCAGGTCCAGCTTACTGAAAACCTTCCCACCAGCTAGAGTGGCAAACAGATCTTCAGCGTTTGGTAGTGGATATTCCTCTGGTATGCAGCGATTTACTGTGACCTTGTAGTCACCGCACATTCTGACGGTCTTGTCTTTCTTTGGGACTACAACAATCGGAGCGGCCCAGTCGCTCCTCGATACTTTTGTGATTATGTTATTCTTCTGTAGGCAGTCCATGGTTTGTGAAAGACAGGCTTGGTTCCTTCTTGCACTCTGCCTTCTGCTGTGAAGTCTTGTATTTCACCAGAGCCATCTTTGAAAAGTTCTTTGTGCGTCTCCAGCATGTTAGTGAGTGTAGCCTGACTCACTGGTTTGTCATTTCTCAGACTGAAGATTTCTCCCCAGTTCAACTTGATCTTTTGTAGCCAGTTTCTGCCTAGCAAGGCTGATTTTTCTCCTTTAACAATGACAAGCGGTAGCGTCCACTCCTTCCCCTCATACCGGACTGGTAGCTGGATCTGCCCTAACACAGGAATAGTGTCACCAGTGTATGAAGAAAGGCGGACAGACGCGGGCTGAAGAGGGCACTCTTTCAGTTTTTCTTTGCAGAGTCTCTCTGGAACCAGAGATACAGACGCTCCGGTGTCCAGCTGCATTTTTACTGGTTTTCCCACTAACTCCATGTTGAGATAGATTCCATCTTTTAGTTGTTGAGCTGTGTACACTGTGAACAGTTCCACTAGTGTTTCAGTTGTACCTTCCTCTTCTTGTGCTGCGTCTGACACTTACTGCTCTCTTTTGCTGTGCGTTTCGAGGCTTTACACACTCTCTGTAAATGTCCAACCTTTCCACAATTGTGGCACTTTTCATTTTGGAATCGACATTCACTCTGCTGATGATTATCTCCCCCACATCTGTAGCAACTTGGCTTAGACCTTTGAGATGTGGGCTGCTTTGTTCTTGTGTAACCTTGAGGACGGGACTGAGAAAGGTGTGAATTTTGTGAGCCTTTTTCACCACGTGCATCACTGACCTGTTGAACACCTTTCTGACCTTCTGCATGTCCTGATAGCTCAATAGTATCCCTGTGGGCAAGCTCGAGTCCAAGTGCTATATCACAGGCTTTCTTAAAGGTCAGGTCCTTCTCTGACAGGAGCCTTCTGTGATATGCTTCACCTGTGAGACCACATACAAACTTGTCTCGAAGAGCATCATCAATAAATCGTGCAAACTCACATGTACTTGCGAGCCTTTTCAAAGCAAGGATGTAGTCAGCCAAGGTTTCCCCTTGACTCTGGTGACATTGGTAAAATCTGAAACGTTCTGCAATGAGAATTGGCTTAGGCTTGAAATCCCTTGAAAGAGTTTCAGTCAGTTCTGCATAGTTCATCTCCACTGCTTTCATTGGTTCAATGAGACCTTTCAGCAATCCATACTCAGTTGGACCCAAAACACTGAGAAAGTGTTTTGTGTCTGCTTCTTTTCATCTTTGATTTCATTTGCAGCCAGCCAACGCTCAAAGCGCTCCAAATAGGAATCAAAATCCTCTTTTGTAGCCTCAAACTCTGGTACTCGACCATTGGTTGCCATTTTCACAGTTAATTGTTCAGTTTCCTTATTCCTTGTATTCCTTAATTTTCATCTACTTCTTCACTTCAGAAATTACTTCATTCACTGCACTCATTTGTAATAATGTACACACCGTGTTACGTTCCTTCTTCCTTTTTTTTCTTGACAATATTTCTCCACTGAGATCGCCTCATTTCAATGGATTCAATGACAGTTTTTAAAATTTAACCACCAGAGGGCATTGTCGCTATTCTGGACTCCAATACTTGGCAGCTCCTGAATACTGTACTAGCAGTGCTAGCAGTGCTTAGCCTACTCTACTGGCAAAAGAAAATAAAAAATAACTGATGAATTACATAATTATTTTGAGTTTCATTACTCATGTGCCCTGAACAACTACAAAGTTAACTTCCTACAAAACAGGTGGGGGAAAAGGGTACCTAAGTATGGTTCTCAATCAGAGACAACGATAGACAGCTGTCCCTGATTGAAAACCATACCAGGCCAAGACATAGAAATACAAAACATAGAAAAAAGGACATAGAATGCCCACCCTAGTCACACCCTGGCCTAACCAAAATAGAGAATAAAAAGCCTCTCTATGGCCAGGGCGTGACAACCAAGGAAAATATTAAGATTACAAAGTTAGAATTTTCCTAATATAACTTTCAGATATTTTAATATCTGCTCAATTAGTCTTCGAATTAATTAATTATTATTTACCTCACGTTAGTCTCATTACAAACGTCGTAAATTGTTGGTTATCTGCACGAACCCAGTCTTCACTATGAGTCATCCATACATCAATTGTCTTAAAATCATTTATTTACTATCTACCTAATTCACAGAAATGCATAACACAAACAAACAAAGTAGATGGTTACAAAGAAATTATAACGGATGTGCCCTAGTGGGTTAAACCGGCATGGCGGCTTGTTAGACAAAAGGGGAGTGGGGGTCAGCTGAGAAGTCACTACAGAGTTGATAATTATAACAATTGAAATGCTAATCCTTTACACATGAACGCTCACTCATTCGGGAACAATTGCAATCAATACATATATCTACGCTCAGTGTGTCGTCGGGATCTCTGTTGAGAAGTTCGTTTCTGTTGGAGAGTCTGTCCGCCCTCTCTCTCTCTCTCTGTCGTGGTTAGAATGGATAGTTCAGAGTGACATTCATTCATGTCGTTATAGAATAGATAGCGGTTGTCGGTCTTCGCGTTCAATGATACCAAATTCCTAGCTGCAGACTAGTAATTAATATCAAAGACTTGTTCTTATTCTGTCGGTATCGATAGTCTAAGAGTTTAACCACGTGGGATGGTTAAAAGTTCAGCAGTCTGGTCTCAAACCTTGGCCCTCTCGTTATCAAGGTAAGCTGGTCTGCAACCTTTAGCCATCTCATAATTGAGGTAAGCTCGGTCTCCTCTCAAACCTTGGCCCTCTCGTTATCGAGGTAAGCTGGTCTGGTGATAGAAAACCCGGGTGGGGGTTTTATTTGGAAGAGCAGAAAAGGGACTGTCCCAGGATGCCAGATAACTGTGCTCATGGGCGGTCCTCTGATTTAGTTCAGGGAATTGGAGTTTCCTTCATTAAACTGTCCAAAATCACATTACATAATTTCACAAACAGTATCATCCTCACTCATTCATCTTATACAACAATTAGATGTAAGCCTCATATCTGAGGCTATTGTATAAACAGCGTTATGGTATTGTTGCCGTATTGTCTCCCATGAGTTTCACAAAATTGTACCAAACGGACCAGTTCGTAGCTGGATTCTTCACCGATATTTTATACGTTCTCCAGAATATAAATGTTGTTCGGTTCTCCAGTTCAGTGAGGTGAAAGAAATTCCTTTGTTCTCTTTATGAACTCTCTCTCTCTATATACTGTCTGGTCATGAGGCAGGATCTTCCCTAGGGATTTACGACCTCTCTGACCACAGCAGCCTGGTTGTAGGAGACAGAGAGAGATGGTGCCGAGGTAGGAGGATGGTGCTCGCCATGTGTCTGTTAAGGGGATTTTCATCAATGATGACTAATACATTTCAATCACGACTGACTAATCAGAATACTATTATGTTACTGTATATGTACTAATCAGAATACTATTATGTTACTGTATATGTACTAATTAGAATACTATTATGTTACTGTATATGTACTAATCAGAATACTATTATGTTACTGTATATGTTTGAATTTGCTTTTTAATCCTAGTACTGAATATAATGTGTGTAAATATAATCAATAATCAGAACAGTGACTGTCTGTTCCTTGGTAGAAATGAATGAACTATATCGCCAGACTGGCTAGAATGCTTATCTACACAGGATGACCTTGGCTCTAGGCGAGGTGGGAAGGCTTGAGAACTATAGAGCCTTTCTACCAGTGTCAAGAAGAGACGGAACATTTAGAAAACGCTGACGTCATTTTCAGTTTATTACCTGTGGTAAAATGTGTAAGGAGCAGTACTCCTGTGAATAAAATCTGCTGTTTGACTTTAAGACTGGGCTCTGTCCATTTTTATAAAATAAGGGTCATACAAATCCTTATGAATTGACCGTGTTTAATTTTGATTGGGTATTAAAACAGAGGAATTTATTTCCTGCAACAGTGTCCAAAGAGGGCAACGTCATGACAAGTGTGTGCAAATGTAGAAGAGTAGGGAGGTAGGCAATAAATAGGCCATAGAGGAGAAATAATTACAATTTAGCATTAATACTGGACTGATAGATGTGCAGATGATGATGTGCAAGTAGAGACAGTGGGGTGAAAAAGAGCAAGAGGGTAAGTAATAATATGGGGATGAGGTAGTTGGGTATGCTATTTACAGATTGGCTGTTGTGACGACCCTCCCACTCTGTCTGCCGATTCTTTCTCTTTGCTCTTGTTTTCCTTAATAGGATGTCGATGGGCGGAGCCGGGAGGGTCATCAGCGAAATGGGACACACCAGTAAGAATTCCAGCTCTCACAGACCTGTTAGTTTTCTTTAAGAAGCCCTCCTGTTCTCCACTCATTACCTGTATTAACTGCACCTGTTTGAACACGTTACCTGTATAAAAGACACCTGTCCACACACTCAATCAAACAGACTCCAACCTCTCCACAATGGCCAAGACCAGAGAGCTGTGTAAGGACATCAGGGATAGAATTGTAGACCTGCACAAGGCTGGGATGGTCTACAGGACAATAGGCAAGCAGCTTGGTGAGAAGGCAACAACTGTTAGCACAATTATTAGAAAATGGAAGAAGCCCTCGGTCTGGGGCTCCATGCAAGATCTCACCTCGTGGGGCATCAATGATCATGAGGAAGGTGAGGGATCAGCCCAGAACTACACGGCAGGACCTGGTCAATGACCTGAAGAGAGCTGGAACCACAGTCTCAAAGAAAACCATTAGTAACACACTACGCCGTCATGGATTAAAATCCTGCAGCGCACGCAAGGTCCCCCTGCTCAAGCCAGCGCATGTCCAGGCCCATCTGATGTTTGCCAATGACCATCTGGATGATCCAGAGGATGAATGGGAGAAGGCCATGTGGTCTGATGAGACAAAAATAGAGCTTTTTGGTCTAACCTCCACTCGCCGTGTTTGGAGGAAGAAGAAGGATGAGTACAAACCCAAGAACACCATCCCAACCATGAAGCATGGAGGTGGAAACATCATTCTTTGGGGATGCTTTTCTGTAAAGGGGACAGGACGACTGCACCGTATTGAGGGGAGGATGGATGGGGCCATGTATCGCGAGATCTTGGCCAACAACCTCCTTCCCTCAGTAAGAGCATTGAAGATGGGTCGTGGCTGGGTCTTCCAGCATGACAACGACCCAAAACACACAGCCAGGGCAACTAAGGAGTGGCTCCGTAAGAAGCATCTCAAGGTCCTGGAGTGGCCTAGCCAGTCTCCAGACCTGAACCCAATAGAAAATCTTTGGAGGGAGCTGAAAGTCCGTATTGCCCAGCGACAGCCCTGAAACCTGAAGGATCTGGAGAAGGTCTGTATGGAGGAGTGGGCCAAAATCCCTGCTGCAGTATGTGCAAACCTGGTCAAGAACTACAGGAAACGTATGATTTCTGTAATTGCAAACAAAGATTTCTGTACCAAATATTAAGTTCTGCTTTTCTGATGTATCAAATACTTACGTCATGCAATAAAATGCAAATTAATTACTTAAAAATCATACAATGTGATTTTCTGGATTTTTGTTTTAGATTCCGCCTCCCACAGTTGAAGTGTACCTATGATAAAAATTACAGACCTCTACATGCTTTGTAAGTAGGAAACACTGCCGATTTTGCAGGTTATCAAATACTTGTTCTCCCCACTGTATGCAGATACTTGGGAAGAACATCTGTCCTGTATTCAAGCCTAGCTGCGGGCCGCCTCACGATCGATCTGGCTAAATGTGAGTTTGCTCAGGCGACCATTACATACCTTGGAAAGGTGGTTGGGCAGGGTGAAGTGCGTCCTGTTCAGGCTAAGGTTGTAGCTATTGATGCTTTTCCACCACCAACTACTAAAAAGTAACAGATGCGTTTCTTAGGACTGACTGGTTATTACGGTAGTTTTCTCTACTGTGGTCGCTCCCTTGACAGATTTGCTGAAAGCTAAGGCTGTTTACGTATGGTTTTATAGTTCTCAACGGGCTTTTGAAGATGCAAAGAGGTTGCTTACCTCAACTCCAGTGTTGGCTGCTCCTTGTGTGGATTTGTCATTTACCTTGCAGGTGGATGCTAGTCATGTGGGGGCATGTGCAGTTTTGCTGCAAGCAGATGTGTCTGGGGTTGAGAGGCCTGTAATTTTCTATTCCAGAAAGTTTAACCATTATCAGTTGAACTACTCTGTCATTGAAAAAGAAGCGCTAGCACTCATATGGGCGCTACAATACTTCGAGGTGTATGTCGGGTCAGGAGTAGTGCCTATTGTGGTCTACACCGACCATAATCCTCTCACCTTTTTGAGGTCCATGATGTGTCCTAATCAGAGGAGAATGAGATGGTGTTTATTTTTTACAAGCATTCCATCTCGATGTGCGGCATATCCGGGGGACATAATGTCATTGCTGACGCGTTCTCTCGTGCGCCCTGTTCCTGAATGTCCATGTGACTGACCACTGTTGTTTTGTGTCTGGTATTGTCGTGTTCTGTCACTCCAGTCTGTTCCCTTCTGGTCTCGTTTTCTTCTTTCCTCTTAAAGGTTGCTTCCTGTCCGCAAAGGATGCTGAGGTCTGCGGAGGATGAGCTTGGCTGGGGCAAGTGGACTCAGAGGTTGGTCTTGTCTTGTTGCTCTTGTTTTCCTTAATAGGATGTCGGTGGGCGGAGCAGGGAGGGTCGTCAACAAAATGGGACACCTGGGTTTGGGTGTGTTCCATTCATTGAGGAGACTCTCTCAATGCAGACACTGATAGATTTTGGGCTGTGGCATTTTTGTGGCTGTTTTTGTTTGTTTGCGTTGGCACCTTTCAACACCCCTCATTATCACATTAATGCATGCCACCACTCACTTATACTACTGATTACTGACTACACACACCATTGTTAATTGTATTTAGTTAATAAATATATTTTGTTATTCCTTAGCTCCACGTTGTCTCCCTTTTTGTTATGAACTTTGAGCAGGTTAGTGACACTGTGTACAGGTACAGTGATCGGTAAGCTGCTCACAGCTGATGCTTAAAGTTAGAGAGGGAGATATAAGACTCCAGCTTCAGTGATTTTTGCAATTCGTTCCAGTCATTGGCAGTGGAGAACTGGAAGGAAAGGCAGCCAAAGGAAGCGTTGGCTTTGGGGATGACCAGTGCAATATACCTGCTGGAGAGCGTGCTACGGTTGGGTGTTGCTATGGTGACCAGTGAGCTGAGATAAGGCAGGGCTTTACCTAGCAAAGACTTATAGATTACCTGGAGCCAGTGGGTTTGGCGATGGATATGTAGTGAGGGCAAGCCAACGAGAGCATACAGGTTGCAGTGGTGGGTAGCATATGGGGCTTTGGTGACAAAACAGATGGCACTGTGATAGACTACATCCAGTTTGCTGAGTAGAGTGATGGGGGCTATTTTATAAATGACATCGCCAAAGTCAAGGATCGGTAGGATAGTCAGTTTTATTAGGCTGTGTTTGGCGGCATGAGTGAAGGAGGCTTTGTTGCAAAATAGGAAGCCGATTCATGATTTAATATTGGATTGGAGATGCTAAATGTGAGTCTGGAAGGAGAATTTACAGTCTAAACAGACACCCAGGTAGTTGTCCACATATTCTAAGTCAGAACCGTCCGGAGTAGTGATGCTAGTCGGACGGGAGGGTGCGGGCAGCAATCGGTTGAAGAGTATGCACTTAGATTTACTAACATTTAAAAGCATTTGGAGGCCACGGAAGGAGTGTAGGGCGCTGAAGCTCGTTTGGAGGTTTGTTAGCACAGTGTCCAAAGACGGGCCAGATGTAAACAGAATGGTTTTGTCTACATAGAGGTGGATCAGATAATCACCAGCAGCAAGAGCGACATCAATGATGTATACAGAGAAAAGAGTCAGCCCGAGAATTGAACACTGTGGCAACCTCATAGAGACTGCCAGAGGTCTGGACAACAGGCCCTCCGATTTGACACACTGAACTCTATCTGAGAAGTAGTTAGTGAACCAGGTGAGGCAGGCATTTGAGAAGCCAAGGCGATTGAGTCTGCCGTAATAATGCGTTGATTGACAGAGTCGAAAGCCTTGGCCAGGTAGATGAAGATGGTTGCACTGTACTGTATGTTATCGATGGCGGTTATGAAATGGTTTAAGACCTTGAGCGTGGCTGAGGTGCACCCATGACCAGCTCGGAAACCAGACTGCATATTGGAGAAGGTACGGTGGGATTCAAAATTGTCGGTGATCTCTTTATTAAATTGGCCTTCGAAGATTTTAGAAGGGCAGGATGGATATAGGGCTATAACAGTTTGGGTCTAGAGTGTCTCCCCTTTGAAGAGAGGGATTACCGCAGCAGCTTTCCAATCTTTGGGGATCTCAGACGATACGAAAGAGGTTGAATAGGCAGGTAATGGGGTTACAACAATTTCGGTTGATAATTTTAGAAGGAGAGGGTACAGATTGTCTTGCCCAGCTGATTTGTAGGAATCCAGATTTTGCAGCTATTTCAGAACATCAGCTGTCTGGATTTGAGTGAAGGAGGAGCGGCGGGGGGAGGGGGGGGGCAAGTTGCTGCAGGGTGTGCTGAGATGTTGGCCAGGGTAGGGGTAGCCAGGTGGCAAGCATGACCAGCTGTGGAAAAAAGCTTATTGAAATGATCGATTATCGTAGATTTATCGGTGGTGACAGTATTTCCTATCCTCAGTGCAGTGGGCAGCTGGGAGGAGGTGCTCTTATTCTCCATGGACTTTACAGTTTCCCAACACTTTTTGGGAATTCGTGCTACAGGAAGAAAATTTCTGTTTGAAAAAGCTAGCCTTATATATTGGTTCCTGACTTCCCTGAAAAGTTGCACATCGCCCGGGCTATTCGATGCTAATGCAGAATGCCACAGGATGTTTTTGTGCTGGTCAAGGGCAGTCAAGACTGGAGTGAACCAAGGGCTATATCTGTTCTTAGTTCTACATTTTTTGAATGGGGCATGCTTATTTAAGATTGAGAGGAAAGCACCTTTGAAGAGCAACCAGGCTTCCTCTACTGACGGGATGAGGTCAATATCCTTCCAGGATACCCGGGCCAGGTTGATTAGAAAGGCCTGCTCGCTGAAGTGTTTTAGAGAGCTTTTGACAGTGATGAGGGGTGGCCGGTAGACCGTGGACCCATTACGCAAGCAGGCAATGAGGCAGTGATCGCTGAGATCCTGGTTGAAGACAGCAGAGGTATATTTAGAGGGCAAGTTGGTCAGGATATCTATGAGGGTGCCCATGGCTACGGATTTAGGGTTGTACCTGGTAGGTTCCTTGATAATTTGTGTGAGATTGAGAGCATCTAGCTTAGGACGGCCAGGGTGTTAAACTGGGACATGCTTAGGTTACGTAATAGTACAAACTCTGAATATAGATGGGGGGGGGGCGATCAATTCACATATGGTGTCCAGGGCATAGCTGGGGGCTGAAGGGGGTCTATAACAAGTGGCAACGGTGAAAGACTTGCTTCTGGAAAGATGGATTTTTATAGCCTTAAGTACCTCAGAATGTAGTGAAGCAATATGTGTGGGATGGGGATAGAGACAAAGTCAGAGATCTTACCCAGTACATGAACAACTTTCCTCCTTCCCTTCTCAGCATCGGCAGGGAGGGAGGTCACAGAGAGGACAAAGGTTAGGACCACGCAGGTCACTGTCCCCAGGAACAGGGGCTGTGAGGAGTGCTGCAAGGAAGGCAGGGAGAGAGGGACACATTTGAGTTTGAGTTATGGTGGTGCCCAATGGTGCTGCTAGGCATTCCTAAGGCCTGAAATGGCTAACCTATATAACATGGAGGATGGACCAACTCCTATCTTGTTTAGGACATGACTAATGAGCAATTCTGCAACTGAACATTATGTGCTATATTATGCAGTGGTAAGAGAGTGCATTACACCATGTGATATAGCAATTCAGGAATAGGGCTTCTAACGTCACCGGACTTGGCAATCAATTATAACCCCAGGAGAAAGAGCGAGGTGATGAAGCTGCTCAATTAAGTAATTCAGAAATGGTATTACACAATTAGATAGTCCAATTGGTTTGACCAAGGGGGCATTTAAGTCTGTATGTAGGTTAAGGTTGGAATATGGTGAAGTATTAGTTCAACTTCATTGTACAGTAGAACACATACAGTACAAGTAAAAAGTTTGGACACACCTACTTATTCAAGGGTTTTAATTTTTACTATTTTCTACATTGTAGAATAATAAAGACATCAAAACTATGAAATATTGGAATTATGTAGAAACCAAAAAAGTGTTAAACTCAAAAAAATATATATATTTAGATTCTTCAAAGTAGCCACCCTTTTGCCTTGACGACAGCTTTGCACACTCTTGGCATTCTCTCAACCAGTTTCACCTGGAATGCTTTCTCAACTGTCTTGAGTTCCCACATATACTGAGCACTTGTTGGCTGCTTTTCCTTCACTCTGTGGTCCAACTCATCCCAAACCATCTCAATTGGGTTGAGGTCAGGTGATTGTGGAGGCCAGGTCATCTGATGCAGCACTCCATCCCTCTCCTTCTTGGTCAAATAACCCTTACACAGCCTGGAGGTGTGTTGGGTCATTGTTCTGTTGAAAACAAATGATTATCCCACTAAGTGCATACCAGATGGGATGGCGTATCGCTGCAGAATGCTGTGGTAGCCATGCTGGTTTAGTGTGCCTTGAATTCTAAATACATCACTGACAGTGTAACCAGCATAGCACCCCAACACCATCACACCTCCTCCATGCTTCACGGTGGGAACCACAC
This sequence comes from Oncorhynchus tshawytscha, assembly GCF_018296145.1. Classification (NCBI taxonomy): domain Eukaryota; kingdom Metazoa; phylum Chordata; class Actinopteri; order Salmoniformes; family Salmonidae; genus Oncorhynchus; species Oncorhynchus tshawytscha. The sequence goes on along the minus strand of NC_056434.1, from coordinate 20,081,782 downwards.
ATGCGGAGATCATCCATTCACCTACTCTGCGTCTCACAAATTTGGACTCATCATACCAAAGGACAGATTTCCACCAGTCTAAAGTCCATTGCTTGTGTTTCTTGACCCAAGCAAGTCTCTTCTTATTATTGGTGTTCTCTAGTAGTGGTTTCTTTGCACCAATTCAACCAAGAAGGCCTGATTCAAGCAGTCTCCTCTGAACAGCAGAAATGCCTTCTGGAATGTGAACTTTTATGTGCCTTAATAACAGACTTGTATGTCATCTGTTAATACAAATAAAATTGTTAAATTACGAGCCTAGTTGGTTTAGCTGTGGAAAAAAAGAGCAACCTCCCCACTAGCCATGATTGATTGGCTGCGACAATGAGTAAGCTGGACATGCCGAGAAATGAGTTCGGATTGGAATTCCATATAGCACGCTTCTGTCTATTTAAGCTGGTCTGTATGTGTAGCTAATCCTGTCTAACACTGCTTTTTAAAAATGCATTGTGTAGTAGAACTGCATAAGTGTTGCTCTCCACTTTCTGGAGGACCAACTTTTGAAATCAGTGGCATCTGTGATGGGGAGAAGCATCCATCTATGAGATATACGGGTAAGATAGTCTAGGTAGCTACATTTTCAGATATTTCACGTTTCTAATTTTGACAAAGTTGTTTTCCTTTCAAGTTAAAGTGCACTGTTACTTAGCTAACATTTGCTGGCTGGCTCACTAGTTTACATTATGTGTATCGTCTTATTATTTGTATCTCAGAAATTTGCTTTGCTAGTTATAGCCTAATGTTTGCTAGCCAACATTGAACCTGGTTGGTTAGCTACTTGCAGATTCATGCAGGGTAGTAACGTCATGAGTTGGGGATTATGGTTCATTGTTTAGCGAGCTAGTTAGCTACATGTCTTAACAAAAGACTCCACTATGGAAGTGTCCATTTCAATAGAATGTCACTGCGACAAATGTTGATAGACCTAGCTGGTAAATTCGCTTTGGCTATCTACTTCGATTTCAGAGCACTCTTGTCTGAGTGTGCTAGAGTGCAGAATAACTTGACGAATTTACGAAATGTAAACACCCATTGAATATGGCCGGTGTCAGTAAACGTTGGCAAAAAAGCCTAAATTGTTGCCAGCAGCACAGTTGCAGTCACCAACGCTCTGGATAACATAAAAACAGCCAAACCACTTTTCTAGGGTGAGTAAAACGGTCAGTGAGCTGTTCTCTCATTTGCGTCTGGAAGTAGATAGCAAGCTAGCCAACATTAGCCAATTAGCTTGGGTGCTTGACTGCTGTTGTTAGGACAGAACTCGGGTAAACCCTTAGAGATGTGTGGGGCTAATGCTTAAGAGGGTGTGAACGATGCTGAAAGGGTGGAGACAAAGAAGAGCTCTCCAGTAGGTACCAAAACATTCAAAGGCCATTTTCTCAAAAGTGAGGTTACAATTTTATCAACTTTCAAAGCAGAATTACTTTCCCATTGTCCCTCAAATGCAGCGTATGCAATTCCATTTTGTAGCTCTGTGTCTCTGCTTTTATCCAATAAACACAAGTTCAGATTTTGCTACATAAGACCGAATCAAGGTGGTTGGTCACATTTGAGCAGCAATTTCTGAGGCTGGTAAATCTAATGAATTTATCCTCTGCAGCAAAAGTAACTCTGGGTCGTCCTTTCCTGTGGTGGTCCTCATGAGAGCCAATTTCATCATAGCATTTGATGGTTTTTGCGACTGCACTTGAAGAAACGTTCAAAGAAATGTTCATTCTTGACTGACCTTCATGTCTTAAAGTAATGATGGACTGTCATTTCTCTTTGCTTATTTGAGCTGTTCTTGCCATAATATGGACTTGGTCTTTTACCGAATAGGGCTATCTTCTGTATACCAACGCTATCTTGTCACAACACTACTAATTGGTTCCAACGCATTAAGAAGGGAAGAAATTACACAAATTAACTTTTAAAAACTTTTAACCTTTTCCTTGAAATTCATTCCAGGTGACTACAATATGAAGCTGGTTAAGATAATGCCAAGAGTGTGCAAAGCTGTCATCAAGGCAAAGGGTGGCTACTTAGAAGATTTTCAAATATAAAATATATTTTGATTTGTTTAACACGTTTTTGGTTACTACATAATTCCATGTGTGTTATACGGTGACTGAGTTCACCAGGAAGTGCATGGGAGATGTTGTACCCACTGTGACTATTAAAACCTCCCAAAAAAGAAACCGTGGATGGATGGCAGCATTGGCGCAAAACTGAAAGCGCAAACCACTGCATTTAACCATGGCAAGGGGACTGGGAATATGGTCAAATACAAAAAGTGTAGTTGTATCTTACATAAGGCAATCAAACAGGAAAAACATCAGTACTGAGACAAAGTAGAGTTGCAATTCAACAGCTCAGGCACAATCATTTTTTTGGCAGGGTCTACAGACAATCACATACTACAAAGGAAAACCAGCCACGTCGTGGACACCAACGTTTTGCTTCCAGTCAAGCTAAATACATTCTTTGCCCGCTTTGAGGATAACACAGTGCCACCGATGTGGCCTGCTACCAAGGACTGTGGGCTCTCCTTCTCCGTGGCTGACGCGAATAAGACATTTAAGCGTGTTGACCCTCACAAGGCTGCCGGTCCAGGCGACATCCCTAGCCGTGTCCTCCGAGCATGCGCAGACTAGCTGGCTGGAGTGTTTACGAACATATTCAATCTCTCCCTATCCCAGTCTCCTGTCCTCACTTGCTTCTAGATGTCCACCATTGTTCCTGTACCCAAGAAAGCAAAGGTTACTGAACTACATGACTATCGCCCTGTAGCACTCACTTCCGTCATCATGAAGTCCTTTGAGAGGCTAGTTAAGGATCATATAGCCTCTACCTTACCTGACACCCTAGACCCACTTCAGGAATACAAATGCAAGAATGCTGTTCATTGACTTTAGTGCAGCATTCAACACCATAGTACCCTCCAAGCTCACCATTAAGCTCGGGGCCCTGGATCTGAACCCCGCCCTGTGCAACTAGGTCCTGGACTTCCTGACGGCCACCCCCAGGTGGTAAAGACAGGAAACAACAACTCCACCTCAGTAGGCTGAAGAAATTTGGCTTGGCCCTTAAAACCCTCACAAACGTTTACAGATGCACAATTGAGAGTATCCTGTCGGGCTGTATCCTGCATCCTGCCTGGTACAGCAACTGCACCGCCCGCAACCGCAGAGCACCCGATGTCACAGGAAGGTCAAAAAGATCATCAAGGACATCAACCACCCGAACCACGGCCTGTTCTCCCCGCTATCATTCAGAAGGCGAGGTCAGTACAGGTGCATCAAATGGGACCGAGAGGCTGAAAAATAGCTTCTATCTTAAGGTCATCAGACTGTTAAATAGCCATCACTAGCTGGCTTCCACCCGGTTACGCAACCCTGCACCTTAGGCTGCTGCCCTATATACATAGACTTTGAATCACTGGCCACTTTAATAACGGAACACTACTCACTTACGCTAGGAAGCATTTCGCTGAACCCGCAATAACATCTGCTAAACATGTCTATGTGAACAATAAAATTGTATTTTATTTTGAACACAAGCATTTCGATACATCCACAATAACATCTGCTAAACATGTCTATGTGAACAATAAAATTTTATTTTATTTTGAACACAAGCATTTCGATACATCCACAATAACATCTGCTAAACATGTCTATGTGAACAATAAAATTGTATTTTATTTTGAACACAAGCATTTCGATACATCCACAATAACATCTGCTAAAAATGTGTCTGTGACCAATACAATTTTATTTTATTCATAGTTTTGAGGTCTTCACTATTATTATACAATGTATAAAATAGTCAAAATAAAGAAAAACCCTGGAATGAGTAGGTGTGTCCAAACTTTTGACTGGTACTGTGTATGGATACAATGTCATACAGAGCCTCCAATGTTTAGATGTTAAAAAAGTAAACAATAATATAATGAATGTAATAAAGAGTTATTATTGCAGTAGAATACATTCCTTTTTAGGCACCTCTGCAATATTATACATTTTAGTTGTCTATATAGATAGACTATAACAGGAACATGCAAATATGCTGCTGACCACATTGTGAACAAATAACCCTACATGCGCCACTCCAGTCTCCTTCTCTCCTCCTCATCATGCACTGTACTGCAATAGTAGTCTACAGTACTGTAGCAACTCTTCAAGGTTACTGCAGGCTACAGTAATATCCCATGCAGTTATAAAAAAGACCGCATGATGCGCAGACACAGAGGCAACCCATCCCCCCACTTACCATTATTATCTCTTCAAGAATACTGCGTCTGTCTGAAGATATATATGCCGTATGTCGTTTGCTCCAGCTGGGCTTTTAATGATATGGTGCAGTACTTGACTCATCCTCTCTCTCTCTATCCTGCAGTTAGCTTGCGGTCTCCTGCCCTATAGCTGTTTCATTTTGTCAATGCAGGGGAACTGCTGACGCTGGGCAGGACTGGGCTAGTTAGACTGTTCCGCAGTTCACTCATTTTAAGTATAATGATGATAATCACTATCAGAGAGTGGCACAGCAATTCACTGTCCTATCTTACTACAATGTAGGCTGTCATTCAGGGTACAGTAAGGGAACAACAGTGCTACAATGTTGCATTTGCTGTCACATTGACATGGTAAATTGTGCCAGCAGGTACACAATGTTTCAGAAATGCAGTGATAGTTACACTCAATCGCCGAAAACTCATTAAACTTAGCCTAGCAATGTTATCCAAAAGCAAAAATTGTAATTGTAGCTAATGTAATGTTATTATCTATTTCACCCAATGTGGATTTGTGTGCATGTAGTTATTATAGACTATAATTTAGCAGGATACCAAATACTAACCACTGGTAGGGACATACTAATTGCATACTATATGAACCTACTCTGAGCCAAATTTGCGAACCGGGGAATTAGCTCAAATGGTAGAGCGCTCGCTTAGCATGCGAGAGGTAGCGGGATCGATGCCCGCATTCTCCAAACAATTTTTCTTCGCCTAAACATTTCAAGAGTGTTCTAGAGAGAAGGGTATAGGCTACTGTTACGATGGTGCTCTTTTCAACTATAAAAGAATTGCTGAGAATGACTACGGCGTTTTCTGAAGTCAGGATCACGCCAATTTACACTATAGTAGGAATTTCTTTTGATTGTGCAACATTTTATTTCTGTCAAGTCTCAGTAGGAGGCCATAAAGAATCCAGTTTACCAGTCAGTGGTGTAGTTCTATTTTTTAAGGTGTATGAACGCAGAAAATGTCAATTATGTCATCAATCAAAGTTTGTACTCTCAGATGTAGCCAATTGAATAGCCAGCCCACCATTATATAATATGCATAAAATGCATACTCCAATCGCAACGTCTGCCTATTCCCACACATATTGTCTAAATCTAATGTAATATTTTTAATAACGTCAAACACCATATTGGGCATAGGCTACCTCATTTCAAAATAGTCCATCATCACTGTCAATAGTGAATGATAATTATTCAAGTTTTACCAGTGAAACGTCCAAACTGCATCTCCATGCCAATCGTTTGATTGATCTCAATCAGTTTCATGGTAATTTAGATTTTCTTGAATTACTGTTTCCTGAGTTAAGTAGTACTAGAGCAGATGCTGTAAACAAACTATTAGCCCTTTGTTTCGATCAAAGCATATCCTACCATTGGCACGCTCTGCTGTGTTTTGGTGCATCCCACTTTTTTTTTTACTATTCAGTTTCAGCTAACCATCCTAAAATCTCATGAGAAATTAGGTGTTTTTTGTGTAACAGTAACGTTATAGGCCTACTATGCTATGATATTATATTAGATTCTCCATTCATTTGTATTTTTCGTTTGTATTTTATTTTGTATTCCTCTTGTGTTACTATTTTATTTATATTATTCTTTTTAAACTCTGTATCGTTGGGAAGGGCATGTAAGTAAGCATTTCACGGTAAAGTCTACACCTGTTGCGCATGTGACAAAAACGGTTTTATTTTATTTAAAATGCAAATGAATCATGATGTGATCTTGCGAAACATTGATTCAGATTTAATCTAACTTTACTAAACAAGTAACATTCTGAGAGGTGATATTATATTTGTAATAATAAGTAATGAGTATGACTATTAGGTGTAGGCAACAGATGTTGATGAGATGTCATTTTGTGCCAGGATCGCTTAATGATGTGAAAGAAGTTGAACCAACATGTGGTGCTGAAGGATGGCTCTGCCATTCGGCCAGTTCTAGAACAAACTAAAATAATTTGCAGTAGCTATTTGTAGGCCATAGCCTAATGTAAATACAAATACATATGACTTGCCTAGTTAAATAAAGGTTAAGTATAAAAAAATCATTATACTGTTTGCGATGAGAGCCTTATTGTGAATAAGCATTTCATTGTGTAGCTAAGCTTACACACTGTATCATAAATACATTTTGATTTGATTACCTTGAACACGTGGTTACAATATAGCATATTACAGAATAAAAGTAGTGAAAATAAATCATTATTATATAGAATTGCAGGAAATTAAAACAGACATAAAAATCAAGCTTTTGACCTAGTGTATTCACACATATTAATAAACTATAACCTAAATGCATTATTACCTTTAACTTGACCATTTTCAATTGCCCACCCTGAAATACCAAGCTAGAGGGCCCTGTGTCTCAACCAATAGCCAATGTAGGATAAACATCCCAAGCAGGGCTACAGCAACTTCCAGAGAGGATCAGGCTCCTTGGGCTTTGCAGTGGCCACTCTGGTTTGAGTTTCCTCGGCAGAACTGTGTCGCTGTAACCAAGTGGTCACATATCCTTCTGGGTTCTACTGCTCAAAAGGAGTCCATGAAGTTTTATGAACACCCAGGCAGACACAGTGAATATAGATATTTTTTCAGCATTCTGATTGGCCAAAGTGATCAAGCCTTTGACGTGCTTCAACAATGCACACACGCAGCCATTCGTTCTTCATCATTCTCGCCACTGCCAGAGAATAGACAGGGAAGAAACCACCATTTAACTACCTCTAGACGGCTATACATATTTATTTGGATTTTCATTCTATTGTTTTTCATGGAATACATGTATTCTCAAATTGAAAAGAATTGAGGGAGTGCTGCTCCTCTGTGCTCCAGCAGCACTACACCCCTGCAGCTTACATCATCTGACCATCATGCCCTCTGTCTGCTTCACACCTACTAATATTGATACTGCCTCAGTCTGCCAGCAAAGTATGAATTGCTGTAGGCTGTGTTGACACAGGCAGCCCAATTCTGATGTTTTTTCCACTAATTGGTCTTTTGACCAATCAGATCAGATCTGAAAAATATGTAATGTAAGAAGATCTAATGTGATTGATCAAAAGACCAATTAGTGGAAAAAACATCAGAATTGGGCTGCTTGTGTCGTATGTAGCTGCAGTGTTCAGCAATCGAGCTAAAGGCAGATCGCAACTCTCCTGGGGTCTCAGGCTGCACAGCTGAGCAGACATCTGCACGTATTCCCAGTGGCTCCTCCACTTCCATCATATGGATGGAGCTGTTGTGAAAGGGGCCGGATTTCATATAGAAGGTCTGTCACACAGACTGCATGTGCAAGCAGGGCGTTTCCTTCTTCATTACCATACATCAGCATGTAAAGCTGCTGAAGGAGAATGAATTAGATTAGCCTATGTGTATGTTTATGGCGTGTGTGTGTGTATATGTGCATGTGTGTGAGTCTAAGGATGACACACTGGAGTGAGTTATTTAGGTGGTATTTCTTTGTACCATACCAGGCTGCCGCATTTGTTTCTAATGAAAAGGGGAGAACATGGTTTGTTTGCCAACAGCTCTGTGTTTGTATGAACTAACGGCTGTGGGGAAAGTGGAGCCCATTTCAGTCCCACTCTCTGCCTCTGCAGTATAGTGCAATGGAGGGGTCCCCGGCCTAAGAAAAACATGATGTCCTGTATGATACACATACTTCTCTTCGTCGGTGTTGGGGAAGCTACTCTGAGCTACCAATTATGCCACGAACCGTCTCAAAGTCCATAACAAAAAGGGAGACAACGTGGAGATTAGGAATAACAAAAATATATTTATTAACTGAAGTAACTTAGATACAAATAACAATGGTGTGTGTAGTCAGTAATCAGTAGTGTAAGTGAGTGGTTGCATGCATAAATGTGATAACGAGGGTTGTTGAAAGGTGCCCAAGCAAGCAAGCAAGCAAGCAAGCAAACAAACAAACAAACAAACAAACAAACAAACAAACAAACAAACAAACAAACAAACAAACAAACAAGCCACAAAAATGCCACAACCAAAATCTAACAGTTTGTCTGCATGGAGAGAGTCTCCTCAATGAATGGGGAAGAGGTGTATTTATCCTGGGACACACCCGAGCCCAGGTGTGTCCCATGTCGCTGACGACCCTCCCAGCTCCGCCCACTGACATCCTATTAAGGAAAACAAGAGCAAAGAGAAAGAATTCGGCAGGGAGGGTCGTCACAATTACTTCTCACAAGAATAAATTAAGCTACACTAAAGCCACCCTTAAGAAAAATATAGTTTACTTAACTAAAGTTACTTAGAATTGTTCACTACCTCAAAACTACTTAGTGAAAAATTATATCTAAATCTGAAATGTCATAAACTCCAAATTGCAGAACAGATCACTGGAGTCAGATGTTAACCGAATGTGTAATTTAGCCTATTAAACACAAAAACTATGTTTCAAGTGAGAATTAAGCAGGTCTGATTTTTGCCTACTTCACCCATATTTAGGTATTCACATCGAAGATGTGAAACATATTCTTCTTAAAAACTTATAGAGCCAGTGGACATGCCGATTGGGCGATTCTGCTCATTAGAAAAATGAGATTTTAGTCTTGGACATATGCTGCCTAATTGATTCTGCGTTTGGTGAATGACGTTTGTCCCCCATGAGACACTGTAGACACGGAATCTTATTTCACTTCCACAAAATCCCCAGAATCTCAGATAACTCAAGAAATCTGTCATTTATTTTGACATTTTTGTAGAGGATGTTTAAGTTGCACAATTTTACATATAACTAAGTTGTTTGGTGTAGTATTTCTCAAGTAAAAAGTATGGGCAGTTTTGTCTCAATGTCTATGCTATTGGATAGAGAGCAATCAATCCCATGTTAGTGGGCAACTTTCCATTTAAAATTGACCTCCATTTACCCGTTGTGACGCACAGATGTTCCAAAGACTGATTTTATGAACAAAATTATCCTATTTACACTTTGTAGTACATCTTGACACTAGAATAACTGTTTCAAATGAATAAAATTTTTAGCAGATGTTATTGCGGGTGTAGCGAATTACTTGTGTTCCTAGCTCCAACAGTGCAGTAGTATCTAACAATACACACAAATCTAAAAGTAAAGGAATGGAATTAAGAAATATTAGATCGAGCAATGTCGGAATGGCATTAACTAAAATACAGTAGAATAGAATATAGTACATACATATGAGATGAGTAAAGCAGTATGTAAAAATAATTTAAACGTTATTAAAGTGACAAGTGTTCCATTATTAATGTCGCCAGTGAGTCCAAGTCTATGTATATAGGGCAGCAGCTGCTACGGTGCAAGTTTGCGTAACCGGGTGGTAGTCGGCTAGTGATTACTATTTAACAGTCTGATGGCCTTGAGATAGAAGCTGTTTTTCAGTCTCTAGGTCCCAGCTTTGATGTACCTGTACTGGCCTCACCTTCTGGATGATAGTGGGTTGTACAGGCTGTGGCTCGGGTGGATGATATCCTTGATGATCTTTTGGGCCTTCCTGTGACATCGGGTGCTGTATGTGTCCTGGAGGGCAGGTAGTTTGCCCCCGGTGATGCGTTGGGCAGACTGCACCACCCTCTGGAGAGCCCTGAGGTTGCAGGTGGTGATACAGCCTGACAGGATCCTCTCATTTGTGCATCTGTAAAAGTTTCTGAATTTTAGGGGCCAAGCCATATTTCTTCAGCCTCCTGAGGTTGAAGAGGTGCTATTGTGCATTCTTCCCAACACTGTCTGTGTGGGTGGACCATTTCAGATCGTCAGGAACTTGAAGCTTTCCACCTTTTCCCTCTGCTGTTTTCTGAAGTCCACAATCCTTTGTTTTGCTGACATTGAGTGAGAGGTTATTTTCCTGACACCACACTCCGAGGGCCCTCACCTCCTCCCAGTAGCCCAAAGGTGTTCGATGAGATTGAGCAGTCCAGTCAAGTTCTTCCACAATGATGTCAACAAACCATTTCTGTATGGACCTCACTTTGTGCACAGGGGAAATGTCATGCTGAAATAGGAAAGGGCCTTCCCCAAACTGTTGCCACAAATTTGGAAGCAACAGAATTGTCTAGAATGTCATTGTATGCTGTAGCGTTAAGATTTCCCTTCACTGAAACAAAGGAGCCTGAACCTTGAAAAACAGACCCAGACCATTAATTCCTCCTCCACCAGACGTTACAGTTGGCACTATGCATTGGGGTAGGTAGCTTTCAGCTGGCATCCGCCAAAACCAGATTCAGCCGTCGGACTGCCAGATGGTGAAGCGTAATTCATCACTCCAGAGAGCTCGCTCCCACTGCTCCAATGGCGGCGTGCTTTACACCACTCCAGCCGACGCTTGGCACTGCACATGGTGATCTTAGGCTTGTGTGCGGCTGCTCGGCCATGGAAACCCATTTCATGAAGCTCCCGATGAACAGTTATTGTGCTGACGCTGCTTCCAAAGGCAGTTTGGAACTCGGTAGTGAGTGTTACTTGTGTGGCCTACCACTTTGCGCCTGAGCCGTTGTTGCTCCTAGATGTTTCCACTTCACAATAACAGCACTTACAGTTGACCAGGGCAGACATGTGATGAACTGACTTGTAAAGGTGGCATCCTATGATGGTGCCATGTTGAAAGTCACTGAGCTCTTCAGTACGTGCCATTCTACTGCCAATGTTTGTCTATGGAGATTGCATGGCTGTGTGCCTGATTTTACACACCTGTCAGCAACGAAGTGTGGCTGAAATAGCCAAATCCACTAATTTGAAGGGGTGTCCACATACTAGTGTAATTCTTGTTCACTCTCATAACTAGCCAATACATTTATTTACAGCTGACCGCTGATTTTCAAGTGTTGATATTCAAGTGTTCTCACACAAAAGGTTTGATTTATTAGCTTTAAGTCTCATACTTTACTCTACTTTGAGCCAGTACAACAGCCATTAGTATCTGCAGCTAGCAATGTACAGTACAGCACGACCTCAGAGAGAAGACTCTGGTGATTAGAAATGCTGAATCCCAGAGGCAGGCCTTCCCCCGGGTTGAGAGGAATAGTAGGGACTGCAGATGAGTCTATACAGTACTGGCCTTTGATCACTGCTTCTTGTTTGATGACTGCCTCTATTAGTCCAGCATGGAGAGGAAATTCAACCTCCTGATGACAGGAAATAGGTCTCCGTAGGATGGGGCTGACTGGTTATTATTATGAACACGGACGCCATGAAGAGACCTTATTAAGGCTGGATATAATAAAATATTTATATGAGAACTTTCAATAGTGGTAGCACTGGGAGCTATATACTTTCACTATTCTAATCTACTGATCCATTTACTTTATGTTCATATTCTTATATTTTATTATTTCTTATTGTTGTTGCATTGTCAAGAAGAAACCTGCAAGTAAGAATTTCTTTGAACAGTGTATACCATCTGTATCCCTTACATATGACAAATAAAACTTGAAACTAATGCTGAGCATAATGTACACAGTTTGAACTTTCAGGGGCTCTAGTCACTCTAAAGTAATTCAACCTATTCAAGTCTAGTATGGCTAGTAATAGCAATATGTAGAATCAAATAACATAAAATGTTATTTGTCACATGCGCCGAATACAACAAGTGTAGTAGACCTTAACGTGAAATGCTAATTTACAAGCCCTTAACCAACAATGCAGTTAAGAAAATAAGAGTTAAGAAGTGATTGACTAAATAAACTAAAGTAAAGAAAGTAACACAATAAAAATACAATAATGAGGCTATATACAGGGGTTACCTGTAAAGGCTTCTAGGAGTAGTGGGTGGAAGAGTCAGGCGCAGAGAGCAGGGTAGTTCAAAACGTGGATCTTTATTCCAAGAACAGAGTAACGGTCACGCCAAACACAAGGGCGCATAAATACCCAGTCCAAAAAATAGGACGAAACTGTCCAGAAAAACGGAATCCACAATAATCCACACACCATGAACAGAAAAACAAGCCTGCACAAAAGCCGGCAGGCCTACCGGGTTTAAATAGCCCAAAACAAAACCCAAATAAGAAACAGTTGAAACTAATCAGACAAAACTAACTGAAACAGAAAAGGGGATCGGTGGCAGCTAGTAGGCCGGCGACGACGACCGCCGAGCTCAGCCCGAACAGGAAGAGGCACCATCTTAGGCGGGATTCTTGACAGTACCGGTACAGAATAGAGGTCGACCGATTATTATTTTTCAACGCCGATACCGATACTGATTATTAGAGGGCCAAAAAAAGCAGATACTGATTGGTCATTAATTTGTAATAATGACAATTACAACAATACTGAATGAACACTTTCATTTGAACTTAATATAATACATCAATCAAATCAATTTAGCCTCAAATAAATAATGAAGCATGTTCAATTTAGTTTAAATAATGCAAAAACAAAGTGTTGGAGAAGAAAGTAAAAGTGCAATATGTGCCATGTAAAAAAGCTAACGTTTAAGTTCCTAGCTCAGAACATGAGAACATATGAAAGCTGGTGGTTCTTTTTAACATGAGTCTTCAATATTCCCAGGTAAGAAGTTTTAGGTTGTCGTTATTATAGGAATTATAGGACTATTTCTCTCTATACCATTTATATTTCATATACCATTGACTATTGGATGTTCTTATAGGCACTTTAGTATTGCCAGTGTAACAGTATAGCTTCCGTCCCTCTCCTCGCCCCTACCTGGGCTTGAACCAGGAACACATCGACAACAGCCACCCTCGAAGCATCGTTACCCATCACTCCACAATAGCCGTGGCCCTTGCAGTGCAAGGGGAACAACCACTCCAAGTCTCAGAGCGAGTGACATTTGAAACGCTATTAGCGCACAGCCCGCTAACTAGCTAGCCATTTCACATCAGTTACACCAGCCTAATCTCGGAGTTGATAGGCTTCAAGTCATAAACAGTGCAATGCTTGAAGCACAGCGAAGAGCTGCTGGCAAACGCACGAAAGTGCTGTTTGAATAACTGCTTACGAGCCTGCTGCTGCCTACCACCGCTCAGTCAGACTGCTCTATCAAATATCAAATCATAGACTTAATTATAACATAATAACACACAGAAATACTAGCCTTAGGTCATTAATATGGTCAAATCCGGAAACTATCATTTCGAAAAAAAAACGTTTATTCTTTCAGTGAAATACGGAACCGTTCCGTATTTTATCTAATGGGTGGCATCCATAAGTCTAAAAATTCCTGTTTCATTGCATAACCTTCAATGTTATGTCATAATTCCGTAAAATTCTGGCAAATTAGTTCGCAACGAGCCAGGCGGCCCAAACTGTTGCATATACCCTGACACAATTTCCCTAGTTTAATATTGCCTGCTAACATGAATTTATTTTAACTAAATATGCAGGTTTAAAAATATATACTTCTGTGTATTGATTTTAAGAAAGGCATTGATGTTTATGGTTAGGTACAATGATTATGCTTTTTTCGCAAATGCGCTTTTGTTAAATCATCCCCCATTTGGCGAAGTTTGCTGTCTTTGTTACGAAGAAATAGTCTTCACAGTTCACAACGAGCTAGGCGGCCCAAAATGCTGCATATACCCTGACTCTGTTGCACAGAACGCGCAATTTCCCTAGTTAAAAGAAATTAATGTTTGCGGGCAATATTCACTAAATATGCAGGTTTAAAAATACTATATACTTGTGTATTGATTTTAAGAAAGGCGTTGATGTTTATGGTTAGCTACACATTGGTGCAACGACAGTGCTTTTTTCGCGCATGCGTTTGTTAAATCACCATTTGGCGAAGTAGGCTATGATTCAATGATAAATTAACAGGCACCGCATTGATTATTTGCAACGCAGGACAAGCTAGATAAACTAGTAATATCATCAACCATGTGTAGTTAACTAATGATTATGTTAAGATTGATTGTTTTTATAAGATACGTTTAATGCTAGCTAGCACCTTACCTTCAGCCTGCCGCGCAGTCTCCTCGTGAAGTGCAATGTAATCGGCCATGATCGGTGCCCAAAAATGCAGATTACCGATTGTTATGAAAGCTTGAAATCGGCCCTAATTAATCGGCCATACCGATTAATCTGTCGACCTCTAGTACAGAATCAATGTGCAGGGGCACAGGTTAGTCAAGGTAATTGTGGTAATATGTACATGTAGGTAGGGGTAAAGTGACTATGCATAGATAATAAACAGCGAGTAGCAGCAGTGGAGCCTTTTGAACCTACATTTGGAGGTCCGGTACCTCTTGCCGTGCGGTAGCAGAGAGAACAGACTATGATTTGGGTGGCTGGAGTCTTTGACAATTTTTTGGGCCTTCCTCTGACACCGCGTAGTATAGAGGTCCTGGATGTAGAAGAAGAAATGTAGGTAGAGTATATTGCATTCTGGTAACTGTAGTTTATGTTATTAATCCATAATAACACATATGTCCCCCATATCTTACCTGGGCAATGCCTCGAACACAGTCCAATCAGACATTCAGATGCAGCCAGGCACTATGAGTCCATAGACAAAGGCCCAAAGCATTGGCAGCATGTAGAACAGGAAGTGCAGAATCTACAACAGGGATTACGCCACAGGATTACATTACAGCACAAGTGTCTCAGAGACATCTGTGTGATTCCACCCGGCCCGCTCCACTGTGCAGCTCTGACACTCCAATGGAGAATTAATATAGACACACCAATGGACAATTAATGCAGTACATCTTCATCCTTGCTAGGGCTAACAGTGTTACAGCAGTACAAGCACTCACACAGAATACAGATAATACTGCTGCCGGCTGCATAGACAACACACACACACACTCACTCACTCACGCACACACACACACACACACACACACACACACACACACACACACATTTGAAGTGCTTTCACAATGCACACTGAGGACAAAATTGTAGTGTTCAAATAGAGGTCATTACATTGACTCTCACTTGCACTTCAACAGATAATATTTGGAGCTTGAAAGTCGGGTAGCTGCTGAAGTAATGGCATCAAATTATACCTTTTGAACAGTGGCTTTTGTTCTAGGGCTTTGGTCCTGATGAATCCTAATGAATTGAGCACAGAGGCTGAGAGCCAATCACATGTTGCCCTTCAGTCCTTGGAGCAGTGTCTGTGTGCTGCGCCCGGTCATCTGTCTGCCGTGGTTTATCACCATCAATGATTAAAAAGGTTGCTCAATGCAAAGGCAGGGTAACACCATACACACACACCCACACACCACACACACACACACGCACACACACACACACACACACGCACGCACACACACACACACACACACACACACACACACACACACACACACACACACACACACACACACACACACACACACACACACACACACACACACATTGCACACACATGCTTTGACACTCACATGCTAGCTAGAGCATACACACATGCACGCATACACACACACACCTCCCACCCAGTGTGTTGCTGATGGGGGGTTCAGGGGAATCAAGTTCTCAGCATGCAGTTCCCTGCCTGATCGATGCTTTTCCATTGTTCCTGGACTGTAGCCACAACAAGGTCTTTAGATAACCTATTGACTCCGTTAAGAACCCTAATAAAACAAAACACCCAGCATTTGGAATAAACCCAGGCGGCCGTTGAGACTGGCCCCGTCACAACCACATTCTCTTGCCTAAGAAATCAGAGACGATGAACCAACCTGGCCTCTCAGCCCTCTCATTGTGGTGTAATGATGAGATGCACATAGAGGAGAGAGAGTGCAGGCTTCAGGGCAACTCCAAGTGATCTCTGGATGGAGTGGCTATTACATTGTTATTTAAAACAAAGTGGGTTAGCAACTATTAAGGGATGCAACTGACACTGCAAAGAGGCATGCTCTGTGTCTGAAGTACCCAAAATAACCTTGGGGTAGCCCCCCGGGTCCTTCAGATAGGGCTCATACTGGCCAAAGTAGACAGAACAGGCCTCTAGAGGGGAGCCCCCCCCCACACACACAATCACACACACAATCACACACACACACACGCGAGGAAGGTTACAACATGATCCTCTAGGCAAGAGTACTTTATAAACTCACCTACTCATCTGTAGGATCAGTTATTGTAATTTAAACCATGTCTGGTCACAGGAGAACGTGAACAAGTATTGAATGAAAATCCCCTTAAAACATATAATAAGTAGATACATTTTTCCACAAATCAGACAAATCATCTTCAAGTGGCTTTTTGAGAGGGAAGTGTCATATGAGACCACCCATATGACATGATTGAATCAGCACAAAAGATGTTGGACATAATCTATGCATCATAATCAAATCATTATCTACTACAAAGACAGGTGCCACATGAGGGAATAACTTATATATGCATTGACTCTTTCGGCTGTACTAAAATTGGTGCGCTGGACCAATCCTAATATAACACTTTATTTCTGATGTTTTATTTTTGAGTGTGTAACGCTCGTCTGATGAAGAAGGAGTGGACCAAAGCGCAGCGTGGTATGTATTTATTTAAATCTGACCACTAGAACAAAAATAACAACACGAGAAAGGAACCGTTCTGTAAGGTAACTAAGACTGTACAGAAAACAACTACCCACAAACCCAGGTGGGAAAAAGGCTACATAAGTACAATTCTCAATCAGAGACAACGATAGACAGCTGCCTCTGATTGAGAACCACACCCGGTCAAACACAAAGAAATAGAAAACATAGAAATAATGAAACTAGAATGCCCACCCTAGTCACACCCCGGCCTAAACAAAACATAGAATAAAAGCCTCTCTATGGCCAGGGCGTGACAGTGTGTTTATTTCTAAGTGTGTATTCAGGCCCTGCTGGCTCACCAAGCCCCTGAAGAGAGTGAAGGACATGGTCCCCAGTATTAGCAGCACCTGGAAAAGGTCTGTTGTGCGCCAGATGAGACTAAAACTTTAGACAGATGATATGCACTGAGATGATATGCAAACATAGCCATAAGTACACACTTCTGAGAAGATATTGTAGAAACATAGCATTACTAGGACCAGGAGTTTTTCCTGATCAAGTCTAACTCTGAGCCATAGAAATAGAATGATGAAAACAGGCTTGGAACCTTTAACCCTCGCATTTGACTGGTAAACTCATGGGCACATTCACAATGGCTGCCTGGTACTGTGACGCAATACTTTTTATGGTAACATAGAATGTTCATTCAAAGTATGTTAACTGATGTGGCTCATGCAATGGAATGTATTTTTTGTAATGTCAGTTGAGTTGAATCAACAAATCACAGCACATATTGAAGGGTACACTTCCTGCTTTGTGCCTATTGGTACACTCGCAATGGCCGCCAGTACACCCATTATGCCATCCTTGACTTGAAAAGATGCCGCGTTCTAAACAACTGGAAACTCTGAAAAATACGAGGTCAAATCATGATCTCAGTGATCTTTAAGTCGGAGCTCTAGAAAGAGGACCGAATTCACGAGTTGCATGACCGTTCAAATCTATTTTTCCCGGTAGCAACTCATTTTTTTCTCAGTTGTTTTGAACACACTGAAGTCAGAAGTCACAGTGTTTTGGAACTCGTCAAGAGTACCACAGTATGAGTCATAACCGTGTAAATCTCTCGGGGACAAGGTGACTTTTATCAACATATTCGCCTGTATTTACCCCCAACAAATGAAACGTTAATTAGCTGATAATGCGGCTATTATAAAGAACTACAAATGCAATGATGATCTGGACGAGACTGCCACATTGAGGCAAAGGTAAGAATCTCTGGATTAACTAACTATCTAATGTTAGCTAAATGTAGTTATGAATAAATTGGCAAAATGTCTTTAAATATACCTGTTAGCAAAGGTGCCAGCTAGAGATGATGTGCAGGAGCTTGCAGGGATTTGTAGTCTTGCATGATGTTTACTTTGATGCTGATTAGCATTTTCAAATCTGAGAGTATATACACTACCGCTGGCCTTCTAGGCAGAGTTGCAAAGAAAAAGTCATATCTCAGACTGGCCAATAAAAAGAAAAGATTAAGATGGGCAAAAGAACACAGCCACTGGACAGAGGAACTGTGCCGAGAAGGCCAGCATCCCAGAGTCGCCTCTTCACTGTTGACATTGAGACTGGTGTGTATGGTATTATTTATTGAAGCTGCCAGTTGAGGACTTGTGAGGCATCTGTTTCTCAAACTAGACACTCTAATGTACTTGTCCTCTTGCTCAGTTGTGCACCGGGGCCTCCCACTCCTCTTTCTATTCTGGTTAGGGCCAGTTTGCGCTGTTCTGTGAAGGGAGTAGTACACAGCATTGCACGAGATCTTCAGTTTCTTGACAATTTCTCGCATAGAATTCTCGCAATTTCATTTCTCAGAACAAGAATAGACTGACGAGTTTCAGAAGAAAGTACTTTGTTTCTGGCCATTTTGAGCCTATAATCGAACTCACAAATGCTGAGGCATTCAGAACAACAGTTTTCAGCTGTGCTAACATAATTGCGAAAGGGTTTTCTAATGATCAATTAGCCTTTTAAAATTATAAACTTGGATTAGCTAACACAACATGCCATTGGAACACAGGAATGACAATTGCTGATATTGGGCCTCCATACGCCTATGTAGATATTCCATTAAAAATCATCAGTTTCCAGCTGCAATAGTAATTTACAACATTAACCATGTCTATACTATTTATGGTCAATTGGATGCTATTTTAATGGACAAAAAAAAAAAAAAAAAAAAAAAAACTTTTCTTTTAAAAACGAGGACATTTCTAAGTTTTGAAGGGTAGTGTATGTATATTGATAAATGTCACCTTGTCCACAAGAGATGTACATGGTTATCAAAATGTCACGCAATGGTAAGGCTACACGAAATACAGTCCTTCTTTAAAGTGTTTCTAAAATCCCTTATAGGAAAAATGTATGGTGGAAAAACGATTGGAACCATTTCCCTGTTTGACCGCTAGGTTTTATGGGTATTATGACACCTCCACTACGGGGCTATGGGGACACCCATTCTATTTCTATGATCTGAGCCCTAGTTTTCCTGGTGAGGTCACATGGTTAGGTAAAACTCCTGGCCCTAAGCAATCCATCAGGTTAATCACCTGCGACCTTCTCCATCTCACCCTGTATCCGCCGAGGGTGGGCCCGGTCTTGGGCATGTTGAAACAGCTTGATCGCTCCCCATATAGGAAGCAATAGGAAGGGCATGTTGAGCCAGAAAGCAGGACGGATATCTGACCCAAATTGACCTGCTAGGGAGGGAAACATAGAGAGCATTTCACCCCTTAAAAGTATGAGGAGGAACTGGGTACATCTGAAGTAGAGTAGAGCAGTCTAATTTTAACCGTGTTATAGTTGACACATTTCCATGATGTTTACATGAGAAACAGAGTAGACCTTTGCCAAAAGAGGAGAGTACATTATCATAACTTGGAGGCTATTGTCACGCCCTGACCTTAGAGAGCAGTTTTATTTCTCTATTTGGTTAGGTCAGGGTGTGATGTGGGGTGGGCATTCTAGGTTTTGTTTTCTAGGTTTCTGTATTTCTATGTTTTGGCCGGGTATGGTTCTCAATTAGGGACAGCTGTCTATCGTTGACTCTGATTGAGAATCCTACTTAGGCAGCCTTTTTTCCCACCTAATGTGTGGGTAATTATTATTTTCTGTGTGTGTTTGTGGGCACATCGGGTGCGGCACGGTCATTGATGTTTACCTGTTTGTTTAGGTTTCACTCCAATTAAAAGATGTGGAACTCCATGCACGCTGCGCCTTGGTTGATTTATGACAGGGAGTTTGAGGATAGCGAGCGTGACAGCTATATTATACACAGCTTGTAATTAACTTAAATGATGTTCTGAATAAGTCCGCAGTAGGGCATCATTGAACTAATATGCAACTTAAATACAAAATGATGGTAACACATTGTTGTGGGTTAGTTTGATCCTCCGATACTTCTCAGTTTGAAACCCAGAGAACAGATGCTTTGAGACTAGTTTTGCTTTGTTCTGTCAATGTTAAAGGCAAGTGCATTGTTGTACTGGCAGCCTACACTATGACACTGATGCTACAACGCTGTACAGTTGATTAACTCGGTCATTGTGGGATACAGGAGGGGTGAAGGTGAGACTCACCTACAACGACTCCGGTCACAAAGACACTCATGTTGGCAAACAACAATCCAGCCCAGAAGAGACCGAGGGTATGATAAGACATACTGAGAGAGGGGAAGAAATGGCCCAAAGTGGTTACTCCAATCACTGTAAACTAGAGGCAGCATACAGCTTCAAATGAATGGCCCAGCTGTGAGATGATGTGTGGTCACACAAAGATGTCCTGATTCTGCGGTACGAATCCTTAGCCCTCTTGGCAAAGGGGACTATAAGGTACAATACAATATAATACAATACTTGCTTAATTGGTCCAGGCATGAATGGAGTGTATTAGAATGGTGGTGTATGTGTGATTTGTAGATCAACATTACAAGAAGACCAAGGTGACACAGTGTTCCATAAGCGGTGTATCATCATGAGGTACATGATAAAGTGCACTATTCCATCCCAGTAGCAGATCACGATGGCTGTCCCTGCCACACACAATGCAACCATGAACCTCATGGCACTGGAACAACAGACAGATTCAACATCTGTATTTATATTAGCAAGATGGAGAATCGAGAGACAAACCATTTTCTGGTAGAATTCCATAATTCTGGAGAGAAAACAGTCATGTTCCAAAGAACTCACAAGGTCAATGACACAAGTGAAGGACAACTCTGCTAACACTGTAAAGACAATGCCAACATTCAGTACTGTGGAAGATTGATATTGTGAAAGTGGACAATAATGAGCATGAAGCAATACAGCATTATAGAAAGTTTATGTTGAAAGCCTCAATTACACAACAGAAAATAACTTGGATTAATGCGTGGCTGTTGGTCTGTTCAACTTTCTTTGTGGCGATTAGCATACACGGATTGCATTTGTGAGCATATTCAGCTTTAAGAAAGGCCCTCATTCAATTTGTTGCGAAATTCAGCCGATTTCAACAGAATTCTGTAGCAGCTAGATGTTAAGTTGTAGGAACAATTATGATTAACCTCATTGTAGTCATGGTGAAGAGAAAGCTCCTTCCTCCATGTAATTATTTCCCAATCTGCTTTGTCTTCCTCTTAAAACGTTAAATAAAACTGTCAGAACATTATTACTGCTTATAAAGACGCTTTGAACAAGAGTGGATTTGTGAGAAGCTCAACCTCTTTTTCTCTCATGAACAGTTAGCTAACCACCACAACTCCTTTTCTTTCACACTCACTCTTTCTCACCATCCTTGTGTTTAAAATATTTCCTTCCAACCAACCAGCTATTGATTTTCTGGGCTGTGGAGAGAGATAATGATGTCTGCTGGCTGTAGGCTGGGTGAAGGGAGATTTATATTGGGAGATGTGGGTTGAGTTTTCCTCGGGTTAAGAGCACAGCGGTGCTGAGAGGGCACCTATCTCAGAGTCATAGCCTGAAACCCCATGTGGGTCTGGGAGACACATAATGAGTGGCGGGGGATAAAGTGGACTGGAGATAGCCAAGGAAAGGAGCTCAGTTAAAGTGGCTGGTAATGTGCTGCTAACAGACGTGGTGGTTCTCCACATTATTCTCCAGAATACTAAGCATTGGGGGGGGGGACCCCTGTAACTAGGTATCAAAATTTGTATAAAATATTGTATTTGGCCTTTACTACTATAGCCCATATAAACGCATTTAAAACACATTCATAAATGGCAGAACCAACAGTCCAAAAATAAATCATAAGGAATAAGGTTTTGAAGTTGCTTTCCTGTGTCTAGGAAACATAAGAAAGCTAAGGAAAATATTTACGTTTTTTGGACACATATTTAACCCCTTTTTTTTGTTGGCACAAAATTACCTCAAAACTACCATTAATGTTTTTTTTTAACAAGTTCCGGTTACCTTCAGACCTGTGATAATTGTGGGAGTGTCTCATCTTTCCATAGAGAGGTCATATTATTTTCTAGGCCAAACCGTTTGGACGCTACAGACATTTTCATGAGAAGACCTATTGTCGGGATGTCTCATGGTCTGACAAACATCACTGTAGCTTGGCCACCTTCCACCGCAGATGCGGAAGGCTGACACAGGCGGATGCGGTGGATGTTACTAATACTGAACAAAATATGAAACGCAACATGCCACAATTTCAACGATTTTACTGAGTTACAGTTTATATAAGGAAATAAGGCCCACCCACTTGGGAGCCAGGCCCACCCACTGGGGAGCGAGGGCCAGCCAATCAGTTTTTCACCACAAAAGGGCTTCATTACAGACAGAAATACTCCTCAGCTGTCCGGGTGGCTGGTCTCAGACGATCCCGCAGATGAAGAAGCCAGATGTGGAGGTCCTGGGCTGGCATGGTTTCCAAGTGGTCTGTAGTTGTGAGGCCGGTTGGACGAACTGACAAATTCTCTAGAACGACGTTGGAGGCGGCTTATGGTAGAGAAATTAACATTCAATTTTCTGGCAATAGCTCTGGTGGTTATTCTTGCAGTCAGCATGCCAATTGCACGCTCTCTCAAAACTTGAGACATCTGTGGCATTGTGTTGTGTGACAAAACTGCACATTTTAGAGTGGCCTTTTATTGTCCCCAAAACAAGGTGCACCTGTGTAATGATTATGCTGTTTAATCAGTTTATTGATATGCCACACCTGTCAGGTGATAGATTATCTTGGCAAAGGAGAAATGCTCACTAACAGGGACATAAACACATTTCTGCACAAAAGTTGAGAGAAATAAGCTTTTTGTGTGTAAGGAACATTTCTGGGATCTTTTATTTAAGCTCAGGAATCATGGGACCAACACTTTACATGTTGCGTTTATATTTTTGTTCAGTATAGATTGACGCACGGGTTATATTAAGGATTAAAGGAAATTCCTGCACGGTCAGTCAGTAGCCATTACTACCATTGATTTACAGTACCAGTCAAAAGTTTGGACACACCTACTCATTCAAGGGATTTTCTTTATTTAGACTATTTTCTACATTGTAGAATAATAGTGAAGACATCAAAACTATGAAATAACACATGGAATCATGTAGTAACCAAACAAGTGTTAAACAAATCAAAATATATTTTATATTTGAGATTCCTCAAAGTAGCCACCCCTTTCCTAAATGACAGCTTTGCACACTCTAGGCATTCTCTCAACCAGCTTCATGAGGTACTCACCTGGAATGCATTTCAATTAACAGGTGTGCCTTGTTAAAAGTGAATTTGCATTTGAGCCAATCAGTTGTGTTGTGACAAGGTAGGGGTGGTATACAGAAGATGGCCCTATTTGGTAAAAGACCAAGTCCATATTATGGCAAGAACAGCTCAAATAAGCAAAGAGAAACGACAGTCACTACTGTAAATCAAAAAAAAAAAAAAAAAAAAATTTAATGTGCGCCGAATACAACAGGTGCAGGTAGACCTTACAGTGAAATGCTTACTTACAGGCTCTAACCAATGGTGCGAGAGAAAAAAAAAGGTATGTGTGTGTGTGTGTGTGTGTGTGTGTGTGTGTGTGTGTGTGTGTGTGTGTGTGTGTGTGTGTGTGTGTGTGTGTGTGTGAGAGAGAGAGTAAAGAAATACAACAACAGGAAAAAGACATTTGAAAAAAGAATAGCAAGACTATATACCTGTTAGTCAGGCTTATTGAGGTAGTATGTACATGTAGGTATCGTTAAAATGATTATGCATATTTGATGAACAGAGAGTAGCAGAAGCGTAAAAAGAGGGGTTGGCGGGTGGTGGGACACAATGCAGACACAATGTAAGACACGAAGGTCAGTCAATCTGGAAAATTTCAAGAGCTTTGAGCGTTTCTTCAAGGGCAGTCGCAAAAACCATCATGTGCTATGATGAAACTGTCTCTCATGAGGACCGTCACAGGAAAGAAAGACCCAGAGTTACCTCTGCTGCAGAGGATAGGTTCAACAGAGTTACCAGCCTCAGAAATTGCAGCCCAATTAATGTTTCACAGAGTTGAAGTAACGGACACATTTCAACATCTGCTGTTCAGAGGAGAATGCGTGAATCAGACCTTCATGGTCGAATTGCTGCAAAGAAACCACTAATAAAGGACATCTGGTTTGTGCGTAGTGTGACTATCATTTGTTTTTCAACAGGACAATGACCCAACACACCTCCAGGCTGTGTAAGTGCTATTTAACGAAGAAGGAGAGTGATGGAGTGCTGCATCAGATGACCTGGCCTCCACAGTCAAATCAAATCATATTTTATTTGATGTTAATGCGATTGTAGCGAAATGCTTGAGCTTCTAGTTCCGACAGTCACCTACTGGATATCCTGCCATCAGCTCTTCCATAAACACCTGTGTGCAGGCCTATCTGCTAGATGCCCCGTGGCTAAGCCATGCAAGTGCTGCTCAGTAGATGATTCTGAAGAAGGGGGATCAGCCCAGAGCTGTGATGGAGAAGGATAATCCCTCCTGTTTTACCTGTTAGATGGCTCAGATAAACCAGACCCTCTAGAGGATTAGAATGCCACAGGTACTTTGAGAGAGACAGAGTGTGTGTGTCTCGATCTATGTGTTTATCAGGGGACAGCAGCATCGTCAGGGAGATGGGCAGGGATGCAGGACGGCTGTCTGAGCCGTTACACACGGGTGCCATTACAAGGACGTTTGACGTTATAAGGGACAGCCAATCCTTGTAATACAGCTAATATATGGATTGTGCACCCTATTCCATTTCATGAAAACATGAGTTCAAAGAAGTCTTTATAAGCCTGTAAAATGTTCTGTAAAGGGTACATTGCCTGGCTTAGTATTTGGTAGCATTGCCTTTAAATGGTTTAACTTGGGTCAAACGTTTCGGGTAGCCTTCCATAAGCTTCCCACAATAAGTTAGGAGAATTTTGGCCCATTCCTCCTGACAGAGCTGGTCTAACTGGGTCAGGTTTGTAGGCCTCCTTGCTCGCACACGCCTTTTCAGCTCTGCCCTCAAATGTTCTATAGGATTGAGGTCAGAGCTTTGTGATGGCCACTCCAATATCTTGACTTTGTTGTCCTTAAGCCATTTTGCCACAACTTTGGAAGTATGCTTGGGGTCATTGTCCATTTGGAAGACCCATTTGCGACCAAGCTTTAACTTCCCTACTGATGTCTTGAGATGTTGCTTCAATATCTCCACATAACTTTCCTCCCTTATGATGCCATCTATTTTGTGAAGTGCACCAGTCCCTTCTGCAGCAAAGCACCGCCACAACATGATGCTGCCACCCCCATGCTTCATGGTTGGGATGGTGTTCTTCAGCTTGCAAGCCTCCCCCTTTTTCTTCCAGACATAACGATGGTCATTATGGCCCAACAGTTCTATTATAGTTTCATCAGACCAGAGGACGTTTCTCCAAAAAGTACGATCTTATTCCCCATGTGCAGTTGCAAACCGTAGTCTGTCTTTTTTATGGCGGTTTTGGAGCAATGGTTTCTTGCTGAGCGGCCTTTCAGGTTATGTCGATATAGGACTCGTTTAACTGTGGATATAGATACTTTTGTACCTGTTTCCTCCAGCATCTTTTTTTTTAGCCCTTTTTCTCCCCAATTTCGTGGTATCCAATTGTTTTAGGAGCTACTATCTTGTCTCATCGCTACAACTCCCATACGGGCTCGGGAGAGACGAAGGTTGAAAGTCATGCGTCCTCCGATACACAACCCAACCAAGCCGCACTGCTTCTTAACACAGCGCGCATCCAACCCGAAAGCCAGCCGCACCAATGTGTCAGAGGAAAGACTGTGCACCTGGCAACCTTCTTTAGCGCACACTGCGCCGGGCCCGCCACAGGAGTTGCTGGTACGTGATGAGACAAGGACATCCCTACCGGCCAAGCCCTCCCTAACCCGGACGACGCTAGGCCAATTGTGCGTTGCCCCACGGACCTCCCGGTTGCGGCCGGTTACGACAGAGCCTGGGCGTGAACCCAGAGTCTCTGATGGCACAGCTGGTGCGGGAGACCCTCCTCCAGCACCCGGGAGGCCCTCCTCCAGCATCTTCACAAGGTCCTTTGCTGTTGTTCTGGGATTGATTTGCACTTTTCGCACCAAAGTACGTTCATCACTAGGAGACAGAACGTGTCTCCTTCCTGAGCGCTATGGCGGCAGTGTGGTCCCATGGTGTTTATACTTGCATACTATTGTTTGTACAGATGAACATGGTACCTTCAGGCGTTTGGATGAACCAGACGAGGATGAACCAGACTTGTGGAGATCTACAATTTGTTTTCTGAGGTCTTGGCTGATTTCTTTTGATTTTCCCATGATGTCAAGCAAAGAGGCAATGAGTTTGAAGGTAGGCCTTGAAATACATCCACAGGTACACCTCCAATTGACTCAAATTATATCAATTAGCCTATCAGAAGCTTCTAAAGCTATGACATCATTTTCTGGAATTTTCCAAGCTGTTTAAAGGCACAGTCAACTTAGTGTATATAAACTTCTGACCCACTGGAATTGTGAAGAAAAAAAGTGAAATAATCGCTCTGTAAACAATTGATGGAAAATTTACTTGTGTCATGCACAAAGTAGATGCCCTAACCGACTTGCCAAAACTATAGTTTGTTTGTTTTTTAAAATTAAATTAAATTTTAATTTTTTACCCCTTTTTCTCCCCAATTTCGTGGTATCCAATTGTTAGTAGCTACTATCTTGTTTTATCGCTACAACTACCGTACAGGCTCGGGAGAGACGAAGGTCGAAAGTCATGCGTCCTCCGATAAACAACCCAACCAAGCCGCACTGCTTCTTAACACAGCGCGCATCCAACCCAGAAGCCAGCCGCACCAATGTGTCGGAGGAAACACCGTGCACCTGGCGACCTTGGTTAGCCTGCACTGTGCCCGGCCCGCCACAGGAGTCGCTGGTGCGCGATGAGACAAGGATATCCTTACCGGCCAAACCCTCCCTAACCCGGACGATGCTAGGCCAATTGTGCGTCGCCCCACGGACCTCCCGGTCGCGGCCGGTTGCGACAGAGCCTGGGCGTGAACCCAGAGTCTCTGGTGGCACAATATGTACAGTTGAAGTTGGAAGTTTACATACACTTAGGTTGGAGTCATTAAAACTTGTTTATCAACCACTCTACAAATTTCTTTCACTGCGCCACCCGGGAGGCCCAAACTATAGCTTGTTGACAAGATAATTGTGGAGTGGTTGATAAACAAGTTTTAATGACTCCAACCTAAGTGTATGTAAACTTCTGACATCAACTGTACATATTCATATTTATTCTTTTACACTTGTGTGTATAAGGTAGTTGTGAAATTGTTAGATTGCTTGTTAGATATTACTGCATGGTCGGAACTAGAAGCACAAGCATTTCGCTACACTCGCATTAACATCTGCTAACCATGTGTATGTGACCAATAACATTTGATTTGATTTGACAAGCATACACATGCTTGCACCCGCACTCTACACACACGCACATTGTAATATTGCTGCATGGTGGTATTGCACATGTTGTATTGTAGAGATGTAGTGGTGTAATAATCTTATATGATGTACTGTTTCATCTTTGGTTTTGTGTGATGTAAGTGCCTTAATGTGTTTGGACCCCAGGAAGAGTAGCTGCTTCCTTGGCAACAGCTAATGGGGATCCCTAATAAATACACATACAAATTATATTATTCAAATTCATAGTACAACTCTATACTTCCCCGCACTGTACTTTTTAAAGAGCAACCTCCCTCCAATTTTCTGCCTCATTCTCTTTTCTAATTAGTTTCCATCGAAGTTTGTAATTCTCCTCTGCAGTGCTAAATTAGTAGTGATGAATGGGGAGACCAAGGAAGCGATAATTATGCCAACACCCAGAGCACCAGGATAAATGATGCAGAGATGGGACACCACGTGACAGAAAGCACATACTGACAGATAGTGACGCATGGGGCCCAGAGATGGAAGGTGTGCTGACAGACGACCTGCTGCTGATGTAGCGAGGGCCTGGAGCCTCTGGGGAGGGGGATTGCAGGGTCTGTTTGGGTTCTTATGATGCTAAATCCTTGGGGATTGGCGGCTAGCATCCTGCTGTTCTCTGAGAGTTAGAGGATCTGTGCTGATGTCAATGCAATGGCTACATGGGGTACAAGATGGTCAAGTGACTGCTCTAACAATGGAAATACATATCCCCAAAGATGGAAGGCAGGCGAGAGGAGGTGAGATCAGGTGGGACCGTTCTAGCCAATGAGAGGACAGATACCCATGTGAACAACAGGCCACAGAGATAGAGAATTCATCTTTGTATCTATGCCATTGTAACGTCTGTGACAGCATGGACAGCGCAACTGAGGGTCTCTCCATTTTAAAGTAGTACATTTTCTTCTTCATTGGCTGATTGCTCTCAACTCATAGGAATCCCCACCCAGTTGACTACTTTAAAATGGTGTCAGCCCTCAATGGCAATGTCCATGCTAAAATAGGTTATATCCATGATGAGTCTTCTAGCTATAACAACAGGCACAACTCTGATATAGCTTTAGGACAGATTTTGGGAGAAGTAAAGCATCTTGCATCGCCTCTTTCTCTCTGATTGGACCAAGGGTCACAGTATTCAATGAGGACAAACGGCTGGCTTGCTGGTTTGATCTGCAGCCTTTAGTAGCCACATGACCAGGTCTAGTTCATACTACTTCAACTGTTGTGTTGACCCAAGCTGTGAGGTCAACTACTAAAGTCTGCTTTGATGCTGAGGGGCCGCTGGTCTTCTTGTTTCAACAGAGCTACTTTGACTTGCTGATCATCACTAACACCATGGGGATGTCAGGTCACCAGTATTGGAGGTAGGATTCATAGAGTTCTCCCATTGTTTCCCAGAAACATCAGAGATCATCACCACAACGACTCAATCAATCATGGTCTTAGGTGTAAGAGGCAACTGGCTGGGGCATGTAAGTTCACCACTCACCACCATGTTTGGCAGTCAGAGTTAACAATTACTGTGTTTCCGAAAAGATTAATGTGCTTTGGGCCATCGCCATCTAAACAAAATTACTTCTCTCCCAAACGTACAATGTGTTCACGGAAGCCAAACAAATGCTGTGAGGCCAAAGGGAAGCTCCCTGGCTGCATGTCTATGCACCAGCGCTGGAAGATTTATGCACACAATACTGTTGGTTTGCAAAGTGGCAGAACACATGGCATGGCAGAACACATGTTATATTGTATGCCAGCAGCAATTTATCAAACTCCTCTCAAGGCCTGTATTGATTGTCAGAGTCCACACTTCAAGAGTTCCAGAGATATCCGCTATGTAGAAGTATAGCAAACTAGAAAGGAGAAATGTCCGCTGAGGAATGGAAGAATTACTAGGGAGGAGTGGTGCAGACAGTCACCACAATCCTTTTAAAACTGTAATGGGCTTAGGCCTGCTGTGGCAGCTTGCTTATCTAAACAGAGATAAACAGTAACTGTCATCACTGGAGACAGCATAGTTTAACCCAAGTGTCTACTGACAACATAGGTAGGCTGTGAATTGACTAAATATTGAAATAGGAAAATAAATAAAAAATATACAGTTTTATTATATATTTTTTTATTTCACCTTTATTTAAGCAGGTAGGCTAGTTGAGAACACATTTATTTAACCAGGTAGGCTAGTTGAGAACACCTTTATTTAACCAGGTAGGCTAGTTGAGAACAAGTTCTCATTTACAACTGCGACCTGGCCAAGATAAAGCAAAGCAATGCGACAGAAACAACAACACAGAGTTACACATGGAATAAACAAGCGTACAGTCAATAACACAATAGAAAAAAAATAAAGTCTATATACAGTGTGTGCTAATGGCATGAGGTGGTAAGGCAATAAATAGGCCATAGTAGCAAAGTAATTACAATTTAGCAGATTAACACTGGAGTGATAGATGAGCAGATGATGGTGTGTAAGTAGAAATACTGGTGTACAAAAGAGCAGCAAAGTAAATAAAAACAATATGGGGATGAGGTAGGTAGATTGGGTGGGCAATTTACAGATGGACTATGTACAGCTGCAGCGATTGGTTAGCTGCTCAGATAGCTGATGTTTAAAGTTAGTGAGGGAAATGTAAGTCTCCAGCTTCAGCGATTTTTCAATTCGTTCCAGTCACTGGCAGCAGAGAACTGGAAGGAAAGGCGGCCAAAGGGGGTGTTGGCTTTGGGGTTGACCAGTGAGATATACCTGCTGGAGCGCGTGCTACGGGTGGGTGTTGTTATCGTGACCAGTGAGCTGAGATAAGGCAGAGCTTTACCTAGCATAGACTTATGGATGACCTGGACGAATATGTAGCGAGGGCCAGCCGACTAGAGCATACAGGTCGCAATGGTGGGTGGTATGAGGGGCTTTGGTATCAGAGTCGTGTGTATAGATGGCAGGGAAGTCAGGCTCAGGAGAGTCAAACGGATTGTAAATGGAGTCTTTTAATATAAGTCCACTTAACATGCTCCAAACACTAAATACGTACAGACATAAACAAACATGCATTTGGTTTTACTAGCGTTTAAGAGCAGTTGGAGGCCATGGAAGAAGTGTTGTATGGCATTCAAGATTGTTTGGAGGTTAGTTAACACAGTGTCCAAAGAAGGGCCAGATGTGTACAGAATGGTGTCGTCTGCATAGAGGTGGATCAAGGAATCACCCGCAGCAAGAGCGACATACCACATGGGATGGCGTATTGCTGCAGAATGCTGTGGTAGCCATGCTGGTTAAGTGTGCCTTGAATTCTAAATAAATCACCAACAGTGTCACCTGCAACTCACCCCCACACCATCAAATCAAATGAAATCAAATGTTATTTGTCACATGCGCCGAATACAACAAGTGAAAACCTTGCATGTGCTGACTACCTTACAGTGAAATGCTTACTTACAAGCCCTTAACCAACAATGCAGTTTTAAGAAAAAGAAGTGTTAAGTAAAAAATAGAAGTAACAAATAATTAAAGAGCAGCAGTAAAATAACAAAAGCGAGGCTATATACAGGAGGTACAGAGTCAATATGCAGGGGTCACTGGTTAGTCAAGGTAATTGAGGTAATATGTACATGTAGGTAGAGTTACAGTGACTATGCATAGATAATAACAGAGAGTAGCTGTTGCAGAGTAATCAATATTCTGGGTAGCCCTTTGATTCAGCTGTTCAGGAGCCTTATGGATTGGGGGTTAAAGCTGTTTAGAAGTCTTTTGGACCTAGACCTGGCGCTCCGGTACCGCTCGCCGTGCGGTAGCAGAGAAAACAGTCTATGATTAGGGTGGCTGGAGTATTTGACCATTTTTAGGGCCTTCCTCTGACACCGCCTGATATAGAGGTCCTGGATGGCAGGAAGCTTAGCCCCAATGATGTACTGGGCTGAGCAGTTGCCTTACCAGGCAGTGATGCAACCATGCTCTCGATGGTGCCGTTGTAGAACTTTTTGAGGATCTTAGGACCCATGACAAATCTTTTCAGTCTCCTGAGTGGGGAATAGGCTTTGTCGTGCCCTCTTAACGACTGTCTTGGTGTGTTTAGACCATGATAGGTTTGTTGGTGATGTGGACACCAAGGAACTTGAAGCTCTCAACCTGCTCCACTACAGTCCCGACGATGAGAATGGGGGCGTGCTCGGTCCTACTTTTCCTGTATTCCACAATCATCTCCTTTGTCTTGATCACGTTGAGAGAAAGTTTGTTGTCCTGGCACCACACGGCCAGGTCTCTGACCTCCTCCCTATAGGCTGTCTCATCATTGTCGGTGATCAGGTCTACCACTGTTGTGTTATCAGCAAACTTAATGATGGTGTTGGAGTCATGCCTGGCCATGCAGTCATAAGTGAACAGGGAGTACTCCTCTGAACAGTTGATGTTGAGATGTGTCTGTTACTTGAACTCTCTGAAGCATTTATTTGGGTTGCAATCTGAGGTGCAGTTCACTCTAATGTACGTATTCTCTGCAGCAGAGGTAACTCTGGGTCTTCCTTTCCTGTGGCGGTCCTCATGAGAGCCATTTTCATCATAGCGCTGATGGTTTTTGTGACTGCACTTGAAGAAACTTTCCGGATTGACTGACCTTCATGACATTCAGTAATGATGGACTGTTGTTTCTCTTTGCTTATTTGAGTGGTTCTTGCCATAATATGGACTTGGTCTTTTACCAAATAGGGCTATCTTCTGTATACCACCCCTACCTTGTCACAACACAACTGATTGGCTCAAACACATTAAGGAAAGAAATTCCACAAATTAACTTTTATCAAAGCACACATGTTAATTGAAATGCATTCCAGGTTACTACCTCATGAAGCTACTTGAGATAACTCCAAGAGTATGCAAAGCTGTCATCAAGGCAAAGGGTGGATGATTTGAAGAATCTCAAATATAAAATATATTTTGATTTGTTTAACAATTTTTTGGTTACTACATGATTCCATATGTGTTATTTCATAGTTTTGATTTCTTCACTATTATTCTACAATGTAGAAAATAGTAAAAATAAAGAAAAACCCTTGAATGAGTAGGTGTGCCCAAACTTTTGACTGGTACTGTATATATTCCAGAGAGGTGAGAGAAAATCTGCAAATGCGTTTGGTGTCAAAGACATGTTCTTATATGGTCTGTCTGAATTCACAAGCCTCTTTTGACCTCCCATTTATTAACAAAGTATTTTTTTCCTATCACCATATATTCTGAATTTCACAATTTACATGCGTGGGTTTCAGCCGTGGAAAGTCAGAGTTGGCCAATCTTCAGACAATTGGAATTCACACAAGCCAGGGTATTACTTGTTTCCACAAGATGTCAATGTGTCAGAAATCCATGTGTATGAATTCATAGATCTAAGTCACATGAGCTGATAGTGCCCTCAAGCTGTAGCAAAGATTGTAAACACTGTTCAACTGGATCGTTCAGTATGGAGCCTACATTAGAATGAATGACTGCCATAAATCAGTCTAGAGGGTTTAGTCTGCAAAATATTTGCTCATAGTTCCACATAGACTACAACTTGTGAATATTACTATTTATTAATAAAAACAAGTTCCAAAACACATGTAAAAAAGAGCACATTTGGGAAGAATGGCCTTTGATTCAAATCTCATACGTTGATTTTATTATGGTGCATAAGGAACAAAAACAATGCTTTAAAGCTATTGATTGATTGACTGAAGTCTACTACCCTAAAAAAATGTATAATTGTATAACTTTATAAGACATTTAAATGACCCGATAGGTAGACAATAAGACATGAAATCATTGACTTACTCTTGGAACTATGGAGTGGTGTTCATGCAGTGAAGGACAACAAGGGCAGTCAGGGAAAACAAGAACATCTCTCCATCTCTTCAACTGCAGATGAAACATACGAAGGGTCCCTGGAGAATCAATAGCACTGACCACTGTAAAGAAAAACAAAAGTGGAATACAACTGCCATTTGAATCAATTATCTACTATATGATCTAATTACCTGTCTTAAGAAAAAAAACATTCATAATTGAACTATTTGCCAAAAACATATCCAGGCAATAACTTTAAAAGTCCTAACAAAATAGACAGAATCTCAATACAGAATTTGAAAGAATATGTACCCCACTGAAAAAGACAGCAATTCTTACTGTATGGCTACTTGTTTGGGCCATTAATTAATGAAATTATGGCTACCTTGGGCAAACACAGTATATGTACAAGGAAATAATGAACTAGAGACAAATGAGACTTTGGGGTAAATTTTTCAATTCGGGTTCATCAGGGATTTACATAGGTTGCATAAAATGGGGTCATTTACGAAGTGCTTCTCAAGTCACATTCGTGTGTTAAGCAATGTGTGGGCCAATATGATTTATACAATGTAGGCTACATTATTGCACATACAGGATAGGCCTACTCTCTATTTTGTTTGACCTCATTTCAGATTGAACACCTTGTACACCTAGGCTATAAATTATGTGTGGTTTGTTTTGTTGTAAGAAGAAGTTGCATGTCTTAATGAAATTATTAACTGTGCCAATCATCAAACAGGCCTAATGGGCATTACATGTGCTTGCACATTTCTTCCAGCAGAGAGTGCCAAATTCAAATTTACAGTATGCAAACAACAAACTAGAATTTTCAGTGTAGTTTATAGGCTGTGCTACAATGATGCAAGATAGGTTATGTGTGGGGACAACACATGATCTATTTGATTACAAACTATTCAAATATGTCAGGAAAAGTAGTTTCCTTGCTTATATTCGGTTTGTATCATTGCACTTGATAGGTGGCTTTAATATTTAATGAATGGGAAGTCACTCAATGCGCACAGAGAAAGTATATTGGTGTAATAAGGAAATCACAGCAGAAATTGAACTTTGGCAGCTGTGAACAAGAACAGGCAAATAAACACATACCGTAATATTATAAACCATTGGGATTGAGGTCTCTGTATACATACAGTTGAAGTCAGAAGTTTACAAACACTTAGGTTGGAGTCATTAAAACTCGTTTATCAACCACTCCACAAATTTCTTGTTGACAAACTACAGATTTGGCAAGTCGGTTAGGACATCTACTTTGTGCATGACACAAGTCATTTATCCAACAATTGTTTACAGACAGATTATTTGTATCACAATTCCAGTGTGTCAGAAGTTTACATACAATAAGTTGACTGTGCCTTTAAACAGCTTGGAAAATTCCAGAAAATTATGTCATGTCTTTAGAAGCTTCTGATGGGCTAATTGATATCATTTGAGTCAATTGAGTCAAGGCCTACCTTCAAACTCAGTCCCGTGCTTGACATCATGGAAAAATCAAAAGAAATCAGCCAAGACCTCAGAAGAAAAATTGTAGACCCCCACAAGTCTGGGTCATCCTTGGGAGCAATTTCCAAACGCCTGAAGGTACCACGTTCATCTGTACAAACAATAGTACGCAAGTATAAACACCATGGGACCACACAGCCGTCATACCGCTCAGGAAGGAGACGCGTTCTGTCTCCTAGACATGAACGCACTTTGGTGCGAAAAGTGCAAATCAATCCCAGAACAACAGCAAAGGACCTTGTGAAGATGCTGGAGGAAACAGGTACATGGGGAATAAGATCGTACTTTTTGGAGAAATGTCCTCTGGTCTGATGACACAAAAGTAGAACTGTTTGGCTATAATGGCCATCGTTATGTTTGGAGGAAAAATGGGGAGGCTTGCAAGCCGAAGAACACCATCCCAACCGTGAAGCACGGGGGTGGCAACATCATGTTGTGGGGGTGCTTTGCTGCAGGAGGGACTGGTGCACTTCACAACATATATGGCATCATGAGGGAGGACAATTATGTGGATATATTGAAACAACATCTCAAGACATCAGTCAGGAAGTTAAAGCCTGGTCGCAAATGAGTCTTCCAAATGAACAATGACCCCAAGCATACTTCCAAAGTTGCGGCAAAATGGCTTAAGGATAACAAGGTCAAGGTATTGGAGTGGCCATCACAAAGCCCTGACCTCAATCCTATAGAAAAATGTGTGAGCAGAACTGAAAAAGTGTGTGTGAGCAAGAAGGCCTACAAACCTGACCCAGTTAGACCAGCTCTGTCAGGAGGAATGGGCCAAAATTCACCCAACTTATTGTGGGAAGCTTGTGGAAGGCTACCCGAAAAGTTTGACCCAAGTTAAACAATTTGAAGGCAATCACACCAAATACTAAATGAGTGTACATAAACTTCTGACCCACTGGGAATGCAATGAAAGAAATAAAAGCTGAAATAAATAATTCTCTCTACTATTATTCTGACATTTCAGATTCTTAAAATAAAGTGGTGATCCTAACTGACCTAAGACAGGGAATTTTTACTACGATTAAATGTCAGGAATTGTGAAAAACTGAGTTTAAATGTATTTGGCTAAAACGTATGTAAACGTCTGACTTCAAGTGTATATGAGGGAAATGAGGAGAGTTCATAACCATCAAATTTGGATTGTGATCTTTAGGAAATGTCATTGGACCTGGAAAATGGAGATATGCATTGTTGATCTATCAAAACACTATTACACAACACAATACCCAGAAGTGAGCCAGAAATAATTTGAGCTACAAAATGTCCATCCCTGTTCCATCCTGTTTGTTATCATTGTTGGATAATCTTTCATTTGGTTTGTAAAGGACTTACTGGCATCTGTTTTTATGTGCAATCTAAACTTTATACCCCAATCCAGGCCCACGTTATTATAATTGCTGAAGCAGAAGCAACTACAAAAGTAAGAGATGATACACCCCTGTCCAGACAAAGCAATGTGCACCTTGTCTGTCCCTTGCTAATTGGTCTCTATTAACCTCACCCTGTAATTCATTCTACCCCTTTGTTGGGAAAATGGGTACTTTGTTCAAGGAAGGCTGTGTTTACTGGAAACAATTACACCTCTTCCAGTTGCATCATTCAATAACTCAGCAGCCAAAATGACAGAAACCAGAAAATTATACACACACAGCTCCTCTATTCATCGAAATCTGCTTCTTAGTTTACCTTAATGGGAATATAAATGTATTAATATTATAGGCTAATTATGGTTTCCATGTCTGTATTGATGCTGAATTAACATTTAATTTTGTTCAATGTACAGTATAGGCATATGAGGCTACTTTGTACAAGATTATTATTATTTGGTACAGAGGTTACTTTTTGTGTGGCTCTGTTATTGCTTTAAGGAAGCTGAATCAGGTGTAATGGTGTAACACTTTTTTTGTGTTTATAGTAAATATTTTCTAAACTCTATTTTCTTAAAACTGCATTGTTGGTTAAGGGCTTGTAAGTAAACATTTCACGGTAAGGCGCATGCGACACGTAAAATTGTATTTGTCTGTAGCCTATTTTGAAACCAAAGGAGAGGATGTGAGAGCCATGTCTGACAACACCCAAGCCTTGGTCCCAGCCTAGTCAAACAAGCCTTGGTCCCAGCCTAGTCAAACATGCCTTGGTCTCAGTCTAGTCAAACAAGCCTTGGTCCCAGCCTAGTCAAACAAACCTTGGTCCCAGCCTAGTCAAACAAGCCTTGGTCCCAGCCTAGTCAAACATGCCTTGGTCTCAGTCTAGTCAAACAAGCCTTGGTCCCAGCCTAGTCAAACAAACCTTGGTCCCAGCCTAGTCAAACAAGCCTTGGTCCCAGCCTAGTCAAACAAGCCTTGGTCCCTGCCTAGTCAAACAAGCCTTGGTCCCAGCCTAGTCAAACAAGCCTTGGTCCCAGCCTAGTCAAACAAGCATTGGTCCCAGCCTAGTCAAACAAGCCTTGGTCCCAGCCTAGTCAAACAAGCCTTGGTCTCAGCCTAGTCAAACAAGCCTTGGTCCCAGCCTAGTCAAACAAGCCTTGGTCTCAGCCTAGTCAAACAAGCCTTGGTCCCAGCCTAGTCAAACAAGCCTTGGTCCCAGCCTAGTCAAACAAGCCTTGGTCCCAGCCTAGTCAAACAAGCCTTGGTCCCAGCCTAGTCAAACAAGTGACCACTGGCCATGTACCAAAGGACAAGCTGATCTGGCCATACTGGGGTCCAGCCATTATGAAAACTTCTGAGACTAATACTTTCCCATTTACTATACATAATTTGAAAATCACATCCAATGATATAGGCCAAGCTATAGCAAAAGTGAACTTAGTAAAACATTATTGAAGTTTAAAAACAGCCGGAATTGAAAGTACTATTGTTGATGATGGTATTTGTTTTACTCGTGTAGCTATAGGCCTATTCAAAATAGCTGAGAATGTTACGAAGGTGGGCGATAGACTGTGGTTCAGTTGGCTAAATTGTATTAAATGCAATTGGTGGCTATGTTTATTGCTGTACATTCTGTACTCATCTACTTATTTTGTTTTAAATCGTCAGTAACTTCCGCAGGTAAGAAATACTGTTTGCGATCCACGAGCTTCAAGCCACTATTGCCGCGTTCAAAACAACTGGGAACTCGGAATTCAGAAATCTCCTACTTCCGACTTCAGTGCGTTCAAGAAGACTGGGAAATTAGGGGGGAAAAATGCTCCGACTGGAGAACGTTCAATTAAATTCAATGGGCTTTATTGGCATGGGAAACATATGTTAACATTGCCAAAGCAAGTGAAGTAGATAATATACAAAAGTTAAATAAACAATAAAAATGAACAGTAAACATTACACTCACAGAAGTTCCAAAAGAATAAAGACATTACAAATGTCATATTATGTATATATACAGTGTTGTAACGATGTGCAAATTGTTAAAGTACAAAAGGGAAAATAAATAAACATAAATATGGGTTGTATTTACAATGGTGTTTGTTCTTCACTAGAAAATGGCAACAGGTCACAAATCTTGCTGCTGTGATGGCACACTGTGGTATTTCAACCAGTAGATATGGGAGTTTATCAAAATCGGATTTGTTTTCAAATTCTTTGTGGATCTGTGTAATCTGGGGGAAATATGTGTCTCTAATATGGTCATACATTTGGCAGGAGGATAGGAAGTTCACCTCATTTTGTGGGCAGTGTGCACATTGCCTGTCTTCTCTTGAGATCCAGGTCTGCCTACTGCAGCCTTGCTCAATAGCAAGGCTATGCTAACTGAGTCTGTACAGAGTCAAAGCTTTCTTAAGTTTTGGTCAGTCACAGTGGTCAGGTATTCTGCCAATGTGTAGTCTCTGTTTAGGGCCAAATATAATTCTAGTTTGCTCAGTTGTTTTGTTAATTCTTTCCAATGTGTCAAGTAATTATATTTTTGTTTTCTCGTGATTTGGTTGGGTGTAATTGTGTTCATCCAACTCCGGAGCTCGGACCTCTTTCTTAGAGCTCCGACTTTCCGATCTGAAGATCGCTGACGTCATTATTTGACCGCGTATTTTCCGAGTTCCCAGTTTTTTAAAATTATTTATTTATGTTTTTTTTGTTTTTATTAATATCAAATCAATACATAAAGCACATGAGGGAACACAAGCATACATAGATTACAAACAATAGACAATCGAGCTAGGGGGTACAATATCACATTACAATTACACAAGGACCTTAAGGGACATGCATATACTTACAATTCTAACAGCTTTTTTGTTAGTAGAGCATTTAACCGTCTTAAAATACTGTTCAATTTCTTTTTGTAGGGTACGAAAATTTGGTTTTCTGTTTGTAAATTTACATTTGTGTATATGAAATTTGGCCAAAAGAATAATCAAATTAATTACATAAAAATGATTCCGCTTATTTCTATTGTATGTAAAGAATCCAAACAGTACATCTCTCCACAATAGTGTAACATCTTCATAAATGTGTTCAATTAGAAACCTACTGATGTCTTGCCACAGTTTTCTTACATGCATACAATGCCAAAAAAGATGCACAACTGTTTCTGGGTGGTCTTTACAAAAGGAGCAATTTGAGTTGATGTTTTCCTTAAACTTCTTCATATAGTGGTTGGCAGGATAATATTTATGAATAATTTTAAAGGAAATTCCTTAATTTTGTTAACAAGTAGGTATGTGTGTGGCAACATCCAAACTTTTTTCCAACAGATATTATCAATAAATCCATTCCAATAAGGCATGACATAAGGTATAGATACAACATCCTGCTGAAACAAGGATCGTATAGCTCTGTTGTTGAATGGACCAAAAGAGAAACAAATCTTTCCTACTGATGAGTCAACAGGGTCAACAGAAGGTAGGCTCTGAGGGTCAGGTCTTGACATGTTCCTGAATAACATAGCAACACCTGAGGGAATGGCATCTAAAACAATTGCAAAATCTTTAGGTGTTACAGGGACCTTGTAAAGTGATAAGAATTCTTTATAACTGAGTAAAAGACCCTCTGCATTTACCAGTTTCTAAAAACAGAGAGGTATTTTTATACAATATATCCCGATTATTCCATATATAATATCTGTGTGGAGAAAAATTGTGTTTATAAATTAAGGACCATGACAAGAAAACCTGCCGATGAAAGGCAGAAAGTTTCACTGGAACTTTGTCAATATTATAATTGCAAAACAACATGAAGTTAAGGCCACCAAAAGTAGAGAAGACATGATGAGGAATAAAATTCCAGATAGAAGTGGGTCTTCTTAGGAATTGTTTTATCCAATTGATCTTAAAA
This sequence comes from Oncorhynchus tshawytscha, assembly GCF_018296145.1. Taxonomy (NCBI): domain Eukaryota; kingdom Metazoa; phylum Chordata; class Actinopteri; order Salmoniformes; family Salmonidae; genus Oncorhynchus; species Oncorhynchus tshawytscha. Next base: position 20,041,447 of record NC_056434.1, on the reverse strand, counting down.
GTATTATTTAAAGTAGTAAAATCCAGAAAGTCCGAGTTCCCAGTTTCCTGAGTGCACCATGAATGAGCGACATCACTGATGCTGCGTTCATATACTAGTCGGAACAAGGCAACTCGGAAATGTACGACTCGCTAACTGGTTTTAGTTATACACGTGCCGCATTCAACCAATTAGCAAGTCGTAAAGTTTCCTAGTTTCCTAGTTCCGAGTAGCAATTGAACGCGGCAGGAGCATCCCACTGTGTGACATACCGAGTGACGACAGCAGAGGAAATATCTGCTTGCAAGATGGCGGCGTCTATCAGGAAGTGAAGGAAACAACTGAAAATAAAAGTTGGACCAAATTCCTTGTTTTGGTCCATTTAAAGCAATAATTCGATTGAAAACATAACTGCGAACGGATCTTGTATTCAGAGTAAGAAACACATTCGTGGTAAGTTTAATTTCAGCTTTCGTAAAGCGTAAACACGGCGCGAACGACACATCGTCAGCTAACCTTAGCTATCAATCCCCTGTTCGATCGACTCAAGACTTCTCAAGCAGCTTGAGCAACATAGTTAGCTTGGTAGCCAGGCTTGCTAATAGTCGTCGCACTTCGATAGCATCTATTTGTTTAGCTAGCTAACGTTGGTGAACGTGTAGCTAAGTGGTATTTAACGTTATTTTGAATGCTACTGAAAGATTGCTGTCAAATGTATGTTTTTGTTTTGTAGTTTTCAATCTTCGTTTAACTATCGTTATGTCTAGCTAGCCGCTAATGCTAGTTAGCTACGCTTTTGGTACTAACTAGTTATCTCAGAGAGAGCACCTTGGCTTGGCTAGTGGTAGCTAGCTAGCTATCTCTGCCTTTGTACCAAAGATTTCCCCTAAATAATTTTGTACTGGTTAGTTAGCTAGCCTAGCTTAGTTCCCGGCATTGTAGCGACATGATTTGTCATCAAAGCAACTTTATTTTATTTATCGGACATGCATTTAAAGACAACCTTAACTATATTTGCTAGATATCTGGAAAGTATTTGAAATAACTATAGTAGCTAGAAAGCGAACTTTAAGGCTTGTGTTTACACGAAGTCTATGGTATTGTTGGCTATTACGCTAACCATACGTGTAAAGCCTTTACTTTACTAAAGAACTGCGTTCGTTTTTTTAAATTAAGTGGCTAGCTAGGTATTGCGTATTTGAGTGATCATCGGTTGAACATTTCGTTATGTAGTTCACAGAATACACAACAGGTTTTCCACATTGAAAGTATACCTTTTTTTCATAGTAATATTGATAGCCCTCACATCCCTGCTTTCTTTCCTTTCTGAATCAGTGGACAGTGTGACCAGCTTTTCTTTTAATATAAACTTTGGAACTCTAATTCACATTACATTTAACGTCTCTCTTTTCATAACTAGTACTTTTGATAGGTTGGATATAAAGTAGTCAACCATATCCCAATATAATATAGATGGATAAGGCTCAGATGGAAAACAGACGTTTTAGAATTTATTTCAATTTGTTACATGCAAACCCACACAGAATTATGGAGTTGTGAGGTGCATGATAAGTCACTGGCAGTCAAAGGCAAGGCAGCACATCTCTTGTTTGGCTGAAAGACCTTTCTATGTGAATGTGGCATGTTTAGGGCCATAGGCACTAGCAGGCATATGGACTCTAGTCACAATGCAGTTCCAGACCTGTCTGCAGGGGTTTTTCTGGCTCAAAAGGGGGCTTAGGTAATGGGTGTGGTCGGAGCAGCTGAATTTTAGAGGCCCCCATCTTGGTAACACATTGAACATTTGTGGAGCTGAGGGAAAATGTTGCCGTTTTAAGCTCATTCCCTGCCATTCTACATATTCTACCATGGAGCTGAAAGAAAATTTGGCTGTTTTAAAGAACATTTCCTGCAATTCTATGCATTTTGCTTTGGCTAATGCTGTTTTCTTTTGCTCTAACATAGTAACAAAATCTGCTAAATTCATTGTTTTGGGGATTTTCAATTCTCTGTAGCTTTTATTTGTGATTGTTAGTTCTCAAAGATCATATTATAAAAAAAAATAACGATCTCATTATCATCTACATACTCCCTATCTGGCTTTAGCCGTTTAAGTTTATACTGAAAGCATTTTTCCATCCCTAATTTTGATAAAACATTTTTACCCTGTTTGGACTTGTGAAGAGGGGAAATGTTGACACATGCATTGTGCTGAAGCTTTATGTGTGTTATGAGAGGGGAGTGGGGAAGAGCAGGAGGCGATGCATGTGTCATTGTAGCTTGCCTGGATTGTAGATCACTGACAGCTGTGAGGAGGCATTGACCCCTTAAGCTTTAGTCCTGCTTGTCTGAGTATTATGTGCAACTGCAGTGTAACATTATAGGCCTAGCTGTAGAAAGGTTAGCTCTTGTGTCTGCCTGGCATGATACCACAAGTGTTTTTTATGGCTGGCAGTTGAGATTCTCTTGATTCCTTGTAGGCACAAGTAAGGATAATTGCTCATGAAGAAATCAAATTACCGTTCTCTTACAAATCTGTAGCCACTTCACAATTTCTTCCCAGCAGAGTACAATTGCCTTCGATGCCTGCAGGCTAGTGAGGGAAAATGCTAACGTTGGCACAGGTTGCCATGGTAGTTTTTCCATGGTCATTTCCCCTAGTGAGGGATGCTATTTGCTGATTGCCAGTTGAATATGCTGTATTACTGAGCTTCCTGTTTATCCACCATGGCCGAGGGGAGCGAGATAGAGAAGGGTTAGAAATTCATGACATCAAGGCCAATGACCACCTCTCTCGCTCCCCACGGCTACTGGAGCTTAATGGCAACACACAGGCTCTTTAACTATCATGCAGGAATATGTCTACTGAATGAAAACCACAAGCTTCCCCCCTCTCCTTGCTGGCGGCAGTGCACCCCAGAGCTCGATCAATAGACAGCTGTTCACTTCGTGACATGAGTTGACATAAAGTCAGGAGTGTAATACATAAATAAAAAAAACTCTACTCCACTGTTATTATTTTGTCACATCCTGTGAAAAATAGGTATTGACAAAAGCAAATGGATCTTACATAAATAATAAATGCTAAAACTTGACTTCTTTTGTATTGAACATACAGTGGGGCAAAAAGTATTTAGTCAGCCACCAATTGTGCAAGTTCTCCCACTTAAAAAGATGAGAGGCCTGTAATTTTCATCATAGGTACACTTCAACTATGACAGACAAAATCAGGGAAAAAAATCCAGAAAATCACATTGTAGGATTTTTAATGAATTTATTTGCAAATTATGGTGGAAAATAAGTATTTGGTCAATAACAAAAGTTTATCTCAATACTTTGTTATATACCCTTTGTTGGCAATGACAGAGGTCAAACGTTTTCTGTAAGTCTTCACAAGGTTTTCACACACTGTTGCTGTTATTTTGGCCCATTCCTCCATGCAGATCTCCTCTAGAGCAGTGATGTTTTGGGGCTGTTGCTGAGCAACACAGACTTTCAACTCCCCCCTCTATGGGGTTGAGATCTGGAGACTGGCTAGGCCACTCCAGGACCTTGAAATGCTTCTTACGAAGCCACTCCTTTGTTGCCCGGGCGGTGTGTTTGGGATCATTGTCATGCTGAAAGACCCAGCCACGTTTCATCTTCAATGCCCTTGCTGATGGAAGGAGGTTTTCACTCAAAATCTCATGATACATGGCCCCATTCATTCTTTCCTTTACACGGATCAGTCGTCCTGGTCCCTTTGCAGAAAAACAGCCCCAAAGCATGATGTTTCCACCCCCATGCTTCAAAGTAGGTATGGTGTTCTTTGGATGCAACTCAGCATTCTTTGTCCTCCAAATACGACGAGTTGAGTTTTTACCAAAAAGTTATATTTTGGTTTCATCTGACCATATGACATTCTCCCAATCTTCTTCTGGGTCATCCAAATGCTCTCTTGCAAACTTCAGATGGGCCTGGACATGTACTGGCTTAAGCAGGGAGACACGTCTGGCACTGCAGGATTTGAGTCCCTGGCGGCGTAGTGTGTTAGTGATGGTAGGCTTTGTTACTTTGGTCCCCGCTCTCTGCAGGTCATTCACTAGGTCCCCCCCGTGTGGTTCTGGGATTTTTGCTCACCGTTCTTGTGATCATTTTGACCCCACGGGGTGAGATCTTGCGTGGAGCCCCAGATCTAGGGAGATCATCAGTGGTCTTGTGTGTCTTCCATTTCCTAATAATTGCTCCCACAGTTGATTTCTTCAAACCAAGCTGCTTACCTATTGCAGATTCAGTCTTCCCAGCCTGGTGCAGGTCTACAATTTTGTTTCTGGTGTCCTTTGACAGCTCTTTGGTCTTGGCCATAGTGGAGTTTGGAGTGTGACTGTTTGAGGTTGTGGACAGGTGTCTTTTATACTGATAACAAGTTCAAACAGGTGCCAACAGGTAACGAGTGGAGGACAGACGAGCCTCTTAAAGAAGACGTTACAGGTCTGTGAGAGCCAGAAATCTTGCTTATTTGTAGGTGACCAAATACTTATTTTCCACCATAATTTATATAGTTGAAGTGTACCTATGATGAAAATTACAGGCATCTCATCTTTTTAAGTGGGAGAACTTGCACAATTGGTGGCTGACTAAATACTTTTTTTGCCCCACTGTACAAACTAACATTTAGGCTTCCATAGGATGTAGTTCTAGATAATCTTATGTTTATAAATGTATTATAACCAAAATACCAATGCTCATTAATGTCTTGCTGCTAGGCTGAGTGAGTTGATCCACAGCCTTGCTTCCGGTCACTGTGCCTCAGTATGGGGGTGCTACTCTACTGCTCCCCCTCCCCTGCGTCAGCAAGTGCACTCCAGTGCTACCCTTTCTGCCAGAGCTCTGAAGGGCACAAGGCTCTGTTGTTGAGCACAGCAGGGACAAGGAGCAGGGCGTGTGATTTAATGCACCCAAACAGCGCTCTCTTTTTTACAGTCAGCTCACTGCTTCCCCTGACATGGACTTTTTGTGCTGTGCTACCACCACTCTTTCCCCTCAATCCAGAGCTAGTGATAAATCTAATTTATAGCTTCTGGGCCGATTGGCGCAAGAGTGAAAATGTAGAGTGGAGGAGGAGCAGAGAGAGGTGGGGAGAGTCAGGAATGGGTAATGGGTTTGACTGTTCCTGTCTTTCCTGGACTCTGGCCTTCATTAGGTAGGCTTATGGTTCATGTATTAAACATGAGCTGGTAGAGCCATGGTTCTTGAAAAAAGGGCATACTGTTCCGACTACAGTCTGAGGCGACACATATAGCCTTTTATGGTTGGCTATGTTCTATGTGTGTCTCGGCCACATGAGCCATTCTGAAGATGATTAAAATGCAGAAGAGGGTGCTCAATGCTGTGCCTTTCAGTAGGCTGAGGAGTGTCAACATCCTTCTCTGGAAAGGCAAACGTTGTAATTTCAGCATGGAACTAATCCAGCAAGGAAATATTAGGGCAATATTAACAACCACATTAATGGATGAAGATGATTCTGTCATTGTCCAAGCTAGCCTAGGTTGTGGGTAGTGAAATGTAAGATTTCTATTTTAAAACATTCCAAGTTGCAAATCTGGTACTTATGAAGTATGCTACCTGGAAATGTATTCATAGCATAAGTAATATTTGTATCCATAAATAATAAAAAGTGTGTTTGGCATCTACTCAGAGCATTCCCACGAGTTACTACAGTAATAGATGATTAGCTGCCATTTCTGAATTTCTTATCAATTATGTGTGTAAAAACTGCAGAGCTTGGCTGTTTCATTAGTAGTTCATTAATGGAGGAAGATTAGACACTGAGGTATCGAGTGTAGTGTTGCTGGTTGAGAGGATGGTATTTATTGTGTGCATGGTTTCAGTCAACTCGTTTGGAAGTATAACCTGGTCCCGGATCTCTGTGCTTTATCTTTATCCTCTGCGTGACAACGACAGACACTCGCGTTGTCTTAAGGAGAACTCACCAGACCGATCTGTTTATATTATTTTGTTTTGCTTGCCTTGCATGGGTAGATTTTGCAATCAACACCTCAGTCTATTCCTCACATCCTCCTCCCAAATCCAAACACACACCTATCACAAAGTTACGCTCAGCATGTCCGGTGCCAGCTTCCGTTGTTGACAAAACGTGTTTTACTAGCCTGAGTTACAAAACTATGCACCACCATTCATTTTTTGAACTTTGTGAATTCTTTACAAACATTCAAATTAATTGTGTGTTTGGTGTAGACTTACCTTGGCCTGACGGTTTTTGAAAGCCGTGTAATACTCTCTCGGACAAGTTGAGAATTCCCTGTCAAGTAGAGAGACACTGAAGCCCATGTTTTCAACGCTGCAGGAGCTGTGTTTATTTTTGCTTTATTCTGGGACAATGTAGACTGCCTGGACTTTCAATGTAGCAACTGTTTACTTGCAGAGGACTACAAGGGAGAAGTGGCTGCTTTTAGCAAACAAGTAGCGAACTTACACAAGCTACTGGGGATTCCATGCCTGCCTACTTTTTCTTTCTCTTCTTCCCCATTAGCTGAAAGCCGCTCTGGCCTGGTGGAAGTACTGCCGCCGTTTTCCGCTCCGGGCTTACCTTTCCGCTCCGGGCTTACCTTCGCCAAGGGCCCCCTTGGCGAAGGTAAGCCCGGACCGGACCCAGGCGAGAAACTGCTTTGCGGTTTCCTTCTTCCCTGGGGGCTTCAGATTCTAGATCGGACCCGGAGGTACCTGCGCCTTCGTCCTCTGTTCTGTCTCCCTCCAGTGGCTTCTACCTCGGGTTCTCCTGCCCATTCATCATCCACGATGGATACTACAGCTGGCTCAGGTCCATCGGGCCCCACCGGCCTTCGTTCCTCAAGGGGTTTGCGAAACCACTCGAGACGAAGAATAGCCGGACCTCTTCAGCCATTGCACCAGCTGTTGTCATTGGCAGCTTCTAACGTAAAAGACACCTCTGTTCCCCGGACAATCGGTGTGAAAGATTCAGTAGGCTTCTGGCATTACACACCTGGCTAAAATATTACTGTAGCTCAGTTGGAATAACTTTTATAGGTAACTTTGACACCTTCTGGAAACAGAATATGCTCGACAGAAATGATGAAGTCCATCCAAATCATCTTGTCTCCTGGACTCTGTCCACACATTTTGAAGGCTGCGTTGAGACTGACTTATCAATGACCCAAGCCCAGATCAGTAATCCATACGATTGTGTCGCTGAGTGGTAGTAATCCTGCATCAAATGTAAATTCTCCTAGGGACATTGGCAGTCACAATGTAAGTAACCTAATTTGTGCCCCCTCAAACTCTCCTGAATGCCTCTACAGTTATTGTATACACTGAACCATAATTATACTGTTAGCACTGAGACTGTGTGCCCTAGTAGGAATTCAACTGTGGTCACCTCACCCTGCACTATCAGCTCAAACATAAATAACATTGTTACTTCTACTTCTGCTAAGCATCCCAGAAAAGAGCTAAAAAATAGCCCACATTAACATATTTAGCATAAGAAAAAAGGTTAATTAAATCAATAAATTACTACTAACAGATTCATATTCAGAAATATTCCTATTCTGTCTGACCTCTGAAACTTACTTAGAAAATACCTTTTGATACAGTGGTAGCGATGCATGGCTATAACATCTACAGAAAAGACAGAAATGCCCTTGGTGGCAGTGTTGCGGCCTTTATACAGAGCCAAATTCCTGTAAAGCTTAGAGATGATCTCATGCTAAATACTGCTGAAGTAAAATGGCTACAGGTTCACCTGCCGCACATAAAGCCCATTCTTGTGGGAAGCTGCTATAAACCACCAAGTGCTAAATCTGTATCTGGATAATACACTATATATCGACTGGTCAATAAGCTGTTGGTAGACTGAGATTTTCTTTAGTCGAGCAGTTGCATATTTATCTTTTTTTCTCCCCGTGGTGCACAAGACACCTGTGATTTGCACCTGTCCCTGTGGAGACCACGGG
>NC_056434.1:19703495-19725995 GCF_018296145.1 Oncorhynchus tshawytscha | reverse complement strand
CCAAACATTAGGAACATCTTCGTAATGATGGATGGACAGCCGCAGGAAGCTGGCAGTCCCTCAGTCTGGTGCAGGGCACTGCCAGGGGATTTATGGAGGCTGGGCTGTTATGTCCTGTATTGTTGATGACCAACTTTTGTTGCCCTTTGTCTCTGGTCTGAGAGACCAGGCTAGCCAGGGTGATACAGTGTACACTTTGTCTCTGGTCTGAGAGACCAGGCTAGCCAGGGTGATACAGTGTACACTTTGTCTCTGGTCTGAGAGGACAGGCTAGCCAGGGTGATGACAGTGTACACTTTGTCTCTGGTCTGAGAGAACAGGCTAGCCAGGGTGATACAGTGTACACTTTGTCTCTGGTCTGAGAGAACAGGCTAGCCAGGGTGATACAGTGTACACTTTGTCTCTGGTCTGAGAGAACAGGCTAGCCAGGGTGATACAGTGTACACTTTGTCTCTGGTCTGAGAGAACAGGCTAGCCAGGGTGATACAGTGTACACTTTGTCTCTGGTCTGAGAGAACAGGCTAGCCAGGGTGATACAGTGTACACTTTGTCTCTGGTCTGAGAGAACAGGCTAGCCAGGGTGATACAGTGTACACTTTGTCTCTGGTCTGAGAGAACAGGCTAGCCAGGGTGATACAGTGTACACTTTGTCTCTGGTCTGAGAGAACAGGCTAGCCAGGGTGATACAGTGTACACTTTCGACACACGTTCAAAAGGATTGAAAATGGATTTAATTTGTGCAATTTGCCAATACCTCTGATTGTAATTCTTTATTTGCCTGTCTGTGTTTGCCAACAGGACAAGGTGCTGAGGATGATGTACGTATGGGCCTTGTGTCGAGACCAGGAGGAGCTCAACACTTATGCAGCCTGGAGACTCCTGGACATCTCTGCCTCCAGCACTGATCCTCTGATCGGCACACACACACGGCTGGAAGACCGAGGAGGAGAGGGGAGGCAGGCTGGACAGGGGAACATGGAATTACCACAGGGACATGAACAAGCAGTATTGGCCCTGTCAGCAACCCAGCAATCTCCTCCCCTAACATGGCTTTGGGTGGCCCGCTGTGGACTGCCTCGTCTGGCTGCCCTTCATGGACCAGACTGGTGGTGTTCACAGACCAGGATACAGGAGACCCAGACTGGATGGACCTGTATTCCCACCAGGATGACAGTGGCGGCAGTAGACCACTCAAGAAGTGTCTGGCTGTGTCACACCATGGTTTGATAAGTTGATACTGTCCTCCTCCTCTCCTAGACTTCATTATGTTCACTAGAGGATGACGTGAAGGGTGTCTTTAATGCCTTTGTCGAATCCCTTCCCAGTTTGGGGAGGACATCTTGGATGCCATGTGCTCCGCCAATGCCCGAGGCCAGGGATGGGGAAACTTTGGTGGGGGCCACAGAAAATCTGAACTCCTCATGCAAGTCTACGTACTAGAGGTCGACCGATTATGAATTTTCAATACCGATAGCGATTATTGGAGGACCAAAAATAGCCGATACCTATTAATCAGCCTTTTTTTTTAAATGTATTTATATTTGTAATTATGACAATTACAGGAATACTGAATGAACACTTATTTTAACTTAATATAATACATTAATAAAATCAATTTAGCCTCAAATAAATAATGAAACATGTTCAATTTGGTTTAAATAATGCATAAACAAAGTGTTGGAGAAGAACGTAAAAGTGCAATATGTGCTATGTAAGAAAGCTAACGTTTAAGTTCCTTGCTCAGAACATGAGAACATATGGAAGCTGGTGGTTCCTTTTAACATGAGACTTCAATATTTCCAGGTTAGAAGTTTTAGGTTGTAAATCAAATCAAATCCAATTTTATTTGTCACATACACATGGTTAGCAGATGTTAGTGTGAGTGTAGCGAAATGCTTGTGCTTCTAGTTCCGACAGTGCAGTAATAACCAACAAGTAATCTAGCTAACAATTCCAAAACTACTACCTTATAGACACAAGTGTAAGGGGATAAAGAATATGTACATAAAGATATATGAATGAGTGATGGTACAGAGCGGCATAGGCAAGATACAGTAGATGTAGTTATTATAGGAATTATAGGACTATTTCTCTCTATACCATTTGTATTTTATTAACCTTTGACTATTGGATGTTCTTATAGGCACTTTAGTATTGCCAGTGTAACAGTATAGCTTCCGTCCCTCTCCTCTCTCCTCCCTGGGCTCGAACCAGCAACACAACGACAACAGCCACCATCAAAGCAGCGTTACCCATGCAGAGCAAAGGGAACAACCACTCCAAGGCTCAGAGTGAGTGACGTTTGAAACGCTATTAGCGCGCACCCCGCTAACTAGCTAGCCATTTCACATTTCACACCAGTCTCATCTCAGGAGTTGATAGGCTTGAAGTCATAAACAGCGCAATGCTTGAAGCACAGCTGGCAAAACGCACGAAAGTGCTGTTTGAATGAATGCTTACGAGCCTGCTGCTGCCTACCATCGCTCAGTCAGACTACTCTATCAAATCATTGACTTAGTTAAAACATAATAACACACAGAAATACGAGCCTTAGGTCATTAATGTGGTAGAATCCGGAAACTATCATCTCGAAAACAAGACGTTTATTCTTTCTGTGAAATACGGAACCGTTCCGTATTTTATCTAATGGTGGCATCCATAAGTCTAAATATTCCTGTTACATTGCACAACCTTCAATGTTATGTCATAATTACGTAAAATTCTGGCAAATTAGGCGGCCCAAACTGTTGCATATACACTGACTCTGCGTGCAATGAACGCAAGAGAAGTGACACAATTTCACCTGGTTAATATTGCCTGCTAACCTGGATTTCTTTCAGCTAAATATGCAGGTTTAAAAATATATACTTCTGTGTATTGATTTTAAGAAAGGCATTGATGTTTATGGTTAGGTACACATTGGAGCAACGATACGCACCGCATCGATTATATGCAACGCAGGACACGCTAGATAAACTAGTAATATCATCAACCATGTGTAGTTAACTAGTGATTATGATTGATTGATTGTTTTTTATAAGATAAGTTTAATGCTAGCTAGCAACATACCTTGGCTTACTGCATTCGCGTAACAGGCACTCTCCTTGTGGAGTGCAATGTAATCAGGTGGTTCGAGCGTTGGACTAGTTAACTGTAAGGTTACAAGATTGAATCCCCTGAGCGGACAAGGTAAAAATCTGTCGTTCTGCCCCTGAACAAGGCAGTTCACCCACTGTTCCTAGGCTGTCATTGAAAATAATAATGTGTTCTTAACTGACTTGCCTAGTTAAATAAAGATTAAATAAAGGCGTAAAAAAATATAGTAAAAAATTGTCAAAGTCGGTGTCCAAAAATACCGATTTCCGATTGTTATGAAAACTTGAAATCGGTCCTAATTAATTGGCCATTCTGATTAATCGGTCGACCTCTACTACGTACCTACATCTATACCCACACATGAAGTCAGAGCCAGTTCCTTTCCTGCAATTCTACACATTTGGCCATTGGGCAGAGAGAATTTTTTTTAAATAGATTTTTTTAATGACATCTGAGTGACTAACAAAATCAATGGGGGCCTCCCCGGTCGGTAGATAGTCTATCACCCAGCTATGTAAACAAATTTACCAATCCAAAAAATGTTAGGTAAGATGGGCTAATTGAGTTACTGTCTGACATAGCAAGAGAAACTGCTGCTGCACAACCACATTTTTAAATTGCACATTGTGTATTGTACTACTCTCAACAGTAAATTGAGACCCCCAACTGAGTTTCCTAAACTCTACTCATTCAAGGGTTATTTTTTATTTTTTACTATTTTCTACATTGTAAAACTATAAAATAACACACATGGAATCCTGTAGTAACCAAAGAATATATTTAGGTTTTTTAAAGTAGCCACCCTTTGCCTTGATGACAGCTTTGCACACTCTAGGCATTCTCTCAACGAGCTTCATCTGGAATGTTTTTCCAACAGTCTTGAAGGAGTTCCCACATACGCTGAGCATTTGTTGGCTGCTTTTCCTTCATTCTGCCGTCCAACTCATCCCAAACCATTTCACTTGGGTTGAGGTCAGGTGATTGTGCAGGCCAGGTTATCTGATGCAGCACTCCACTTTCCTTCTTGGTCAAATAGCCCTTATACAGCCTGGAGGTGTGTTTTGGGTCAATGTCCTGTTGAAAAACAAATGATAGTCCCACTAAGCGCAAACCATCACTGCAGAATGCTGTGGTAGCCATGCTGGTTAAGTGTTCCTTGAATTCTTAGTAAATCACCAGCAAAGCACCATCACACCACCTCCTCCATGCTTCACGGTTGGAACCACACATGCAGAGATCATCTGTTTACTAACTCTGCATCTCACAAAGACACAGCGGGTGGAACCAAAAATCTCAAATTTGGACTCATCAGACTTCCACCGGTCTAATGTCCATTGCTCGTGTTTCTTGGACCAAGCAAGTCTCTTCTTATTGATGTCCTTTTAGTAGTGGTTTCTTTGCTGCAAATTGACCACGAAGGCCTCATTCGCGTAGTCTCCTCTGAACAGTTGATGTTGAGGTGTCTGTTACTTGAACTCTGTGAAGCATTTATTGGGCTGCAATTTCTGAGGCTGGTAACTAATGAATTTATCCTCTGCAGCAGAGGTAACTCTGGGTCTTTCCTGTGGCGGTCCTCATGAGAACCAGTCTCATCATATTGCTTGATGGTTTTTGCGACTGCACTTGAAGACACTTTCAAAGTTCTTGAAATGTTCCGTATTGACTGACCTTCATGTCTTAAAGTAATGATGGACATCAAGTAATGATGGATTTGTCCATTCAGTGTATATAAATTCATTCTGAGAGTGCTTACAAAATAATACTTAATCTTTTATAGCCAAGACACACCCCTCTCAACTCACAATGACGAACCACAGATCTTAGGAACTTCACAAAGGACCTTTTACTTGAAAGAGGAGTAGCCCATAGCTAGATAATTTATAGCTAATGCTATCGTTCAATTTGGTCTCTTAGACGAGGTTCTACTTCCCATTCTTGGTACTTCATAGTACCAAAACATTACCTCATCCAATGGCATATATCAATTGTCAATTCTAGATACTCCCATCTCAAATACAACCCACCCCTGGACAAGCTCCCTGAGAGGAGTGAGCCTCTAGGTCATATACTATGAAAGATAAGTTTCAACATCAGAGGGGACATACAATTGTTCCAGACACTGCCATACTCCTCGCCCCAATGGGAAAAGGAGGGAATGACTGGAGTACAGACATAGTGGAGCCCTTCACATGGTTTCACAGATATATTCATACATGAAGACATGTAAAAGACAAGCCTGACCTCTCCCCTCTCTGGGCCCCAAGTGACTTTTCCCTAGAGAAGAGAGAGGAAAATGCAACTGCCAACAGTATAGTCCAAAAGAAGACATTCTAATGATTCCAATAATAAGTATAATAAATAAAACATTTTATCTATGTTACCTAACTAATTCTGATTCAGCTACGACACAACCTCCATGAAGCTGTTTGACAGATTGCCAAGAGGGTGCAAAGCTGTCAAGGCAAAGGGTGGCTACTTTGAAGAATCTCAAATATAACATATATTTGGATTTGTTGAACACTTTTGTGTTATGTGTTATTTCATCGTTTTGATGTCTTCGCTATTATTCTACAATGTAGAAAATAGTAAAAATGAAAAACCCTTGAATGAGTAGGTATCCAAACTTTTAAATGGTGTGTGTGCATTTTTTAATTTTTTTACATCAAATCAATGTAAACACAACATACAATAATTTTGATGATTTTACTGTGCTACAGTTCATAAGTCAATTTAAATAAATTCATTATGCCCTAATCTATGGATTTCACATGACTTGGCAGGGGCGCAGCCATTGGTGGGCTATGCCCTTCCAGGCCCACCAATGGCTGTGCCCCTGCCAAGTCATGTGAAATCCATAGGTTAGGGAGTCAGGACCAGCTAATCAGAATTTGTTTTTCCCCACAAAAGGGCTTTAAATTACAAACATAAATACTCCTCCGTTTCATCAGCTGTCGGGGTTGGCTGGTCACAGACGATCCCGCAGGTGAAAAAGCCGGATGTGCTGGTCCTGGGCTGGCGTAGTTACATGTTGTGAGGCCGGTTGGACGTACTGCCAAATTCTCCAAATGAAGTTGGAGGCTGCTTATGTCATAGAAATGTACATCAAATGATCTGGCAACACCTCTGGTGGACATTCCTGCAGTCAGTATGCCATTTGCATCCTCCCTTAAAACGTGATACATCTGTGGTATTGTGTTGTATGAAAACTGCCCATTTTAGAGTGGCTGTTTTATTGTCCACAGCACAAGGTACACCTGTGTAATGATCATGCCATTTAATCAGCATATTGATATGCCACACCTGCCAGGTGGATGGAATATCTTGGCAAAGGAGAAATGCTCACTAACAGGGATGTTAACAAATTTGTGCTCAAAATTGGGGGCAGAAGCTTTTTGTGCTTATGGAAAATGTATTTTTTTTATCATCATGAAATCAACACATGTTGACCAACATGTTGCGTTTATTTTATTTCAGATTTTCTAGCTATCGTTTGGAAATTGATTGAGTCTCAAGTTAAAAATAAAAATGTCTGAATTCCAACCATGTTTAATTTGTACATAGAAAACAAATCATAATGGCAAACTTCTTGTTCTGTCTCAAGGTTCTACTTCAGTCAATTGAGTGTCAACCTGGGTAGATTGTAAAAGTTTCATTACTGAGGCTGTGGTTAAGTCAAATTTTATTCACTAACAGTATTGTTTTTCTCCCAAAAACTGGTGTCCCTAGTTGTCCTCTCCTGTCCTAAGGTGAGAGCCTTACTACACACCACACTACGATAGGTGGCCAGGTGGCGTTATCATGACTGATGTCACCCATTACCTCTGTAAGGGCGGACAGCACAGCGAGTAGAATATAGAGAAGCAGGGCCTGATGATGACAATGTGTGCATGTGGATGCTCCCAGCTCTGATGCACCAGGATTGATTACCCGGGCCTTTGGAACGTGAGGGAAGCCTGATGAACAAGCCCACCTCCTGCCTGTTGAGTCACCCGCACTATTCCAGGGCTGTCTGCGATAATGGATCCCCTTAGCTGGTGGCATATGAGGAGGCTGTAGCTCCCTACTGGGCTGCCCATCGGTCACACTGCACCTCCACAACACAGCCGGGGTGGTCTATCACACACAGTCCACCAAGAGGGAAAAACGCATTCCAGACCAACCCAGAGAATTCCCCACAGACCATGGTTGTCAGAGAAAAGTCAGCTACAAACACACTGACCTGGAGAGGACCTGACATACAAATGCATATGAATACTATTACTCATTGCTATGTAAGCAGCGTTTACAAACAAACACACAATTGGCAGTGATTTTTAGACATGCCAGCTGAGGTCTGCTTTAACACATACACATTGCCCTGCCAAGACCCAGAGAGAGGGAGTTCTCCCTCGTTGGACAGATAAGTGCTGACATACAATCAGCCCCTGACTCGCTGGCTGGCAGGTGGGCTGTGACACGCACTAAGTGACAGATGCTCAATAAGGAAACGCTCCCACCTAGAGGATCTATTGACCTGTGACACGCACTAAGTGACAGATGCTCAATAAGGAAACGCTCCCACCTAGAGGATCTATTGACCTGTGACACGCACTAAGTGACAGATTCTCAATAAGGAAATGCTCCCACCTAGAGGATCTATTGACCTGTGACACGCACTAAGTGACAGATGCTCAATAAGGAAACGCTCCCACCTAGAGGATCTATTGACCTGTGACACGCACTAAGTGACAGATGCTCAATAAGGAAACGCTCCCACCTAGAGGATCTATTGACCTGTGACACGCACTAAGTGACAGATGCTCAATAAGGAAACGCTCCCACCTAGAGGATCTATTGACCTGTGACACGCACTAAGTGACAGATGCTCAATAAGGAAACGCTCCCACCTAGAGGATCTATTGACCTGTGACCCGCACTAAGTGACAGATGCTCAACAAGGAAACGCTCCCACCTAGAGGATCTATTGACCTGTGACACGCACTAAGTGACAGATGCTCAATAAGGAAACGCTCCCACCTAGAGGATCTATTGACCTGTGACACGCACTAAGTGACAGATGCTCAATAAGGAAACGCTCCCACCTAGAGGATCTATTGACCTGTGACACGCACTAAGTGACAGATGCTCAATAAGGAAACGCTCCCACCTAGAGGATCTATTGACCTGTGACACGCACTAAGTGACAGATGCTCAATAAGGAAACGCTCCCACCTAGAGGATCTATTGACCTGTGACACGCACTAAGTGACAGATGCTCAATAAGGAAACGCTCCCACCTAGAGGATCTATTGACCTGTGACACGCACTAAGTGACAGATGCTCAATAAGGAAACGCTCCCACCTAGAGGATCTATTGACCTGTGACACGCACTAAGTGACAGATGCTCAATAAGGAAACGCTCCCACCTAGAGGATCTATTGACCTGTGACCCGCACTAAGTGACAGATGCTCAATAAGGAAACGCTCCCACCTAGAGGATCTATTGACCTGTGACACGCACTAAGTGACAGATGCTCAATAAGGAAACGCTCCCACCTAGAGGATCTATTGACCTGTGACACGCACTAAGTGACAGATGCTCAATAAGGAAACGCTCCCACCTAGAGGATCTATTGACCTGTGACACGCACTAAGTGACAGATGCTCAATAAGGAAACGCTCCCACCTAGAGGATCTATTGACCTGTGACACGCACTAAGTGACAGATGCTCAATAAGGAAACGCTCCCACCTAGAGGATCTATTGACCTGTGACACGCACTAAGTGACAGATGCTCAATAAGGAAACGCTCCCACCTAGAGGATCTATTGACCTGTGACACACACAAACACGTACATACACACACACACCACTCTAAACCTCACACATTTAATGCATGTTTTAGAGCTTTAAAATACTTCCTCTACCAAGGCCTTATAAAGGAACCTTGTTTTTCCCCTCATGTACAGTAAAGTACCCTGAGAACACATGACGTTTCCACTGAATGCCGTGCATGACTGAATTGTTGAGATTGTGTAGGTTGGCTGCTATTTTCCCTTACGGTAAACTTCCCTAGTTGAGTGCCATCAAACTAGTATTAATTTCACTACCGCTTGACAGCAAAGCTATATTATTTCCTAGATGATATATTCAGTATTGATGTTTATAGTCATGAAAATGGTCTTCTCTGACACATGGCCACATCAAATCACATTTTTATTGGTCACATACACATGGTTAGCAGGTGTTAATGCGAGGGTAGTGGAATGCTTGTGCTTTTAGTTCCAGTAATATCTAACACGTAATCTAACAAATTCACAACAACTATCTTATACACACAAGTGTAAAGGAATGAATAAGAATATGTACATAAATATATGGATGGCCGAACGGCATAGGCAAGATGCAGTAGATGGTATAGAGTACAGTATACATACGAGATGAGTAATGTAGGGTATGTAAACATTATTAAAGTGGCATTATTTAAAGTGACTAGTGAACCTTTATTAAGTCCATTTATTAAAGTGGCCAGAGATTTGAGTCTGTATGATGGCAGCAGCCTCTCTATGTTAGTGATGGCTGTTTAACAGTCTGATGGCTTGAGATAGAAGCTGTTTTGCAGTCTCTCGGTCCCAGCTTTGATGCACCTGTACTGACCTCGCTTTCTGGATGATAGCGGGGTGATCAGGCAGTGGCTCGGGTGGATGTTGTCCTTGATGATCTTTTTGGCCTTCCTGTGACATTGGGTGCTGTGGGTGTCCTGGAGGGGAGGTAGTTTGCCCCCGGTGATGCGTTGTGCAGACCGCACTACCCTCTGGAGAGCCTTGCGGTTGAGGGCGGTGCAGTTGTCGTATCAGCCGGTGATGCAGCCCGACAGGATGCTCTCCATTTGAGAGTGTTTTTTAGGTGACAAGCCAAATTTCTTCAGCCTCCTGAGGTTGAAGAGGCGCTTTCTTCACCAGACTGTCTGTGTGGGTGAACCATTTCAGTTTGTCCGTGATGTGTACGCCGAGGAACTTAAAACTTTCCACCTTCTCCACTACTGTCCCATGGGTGGGGGGGTGCTCCCTCTTCCTGAAGTCCACGATCATCTCCTTTGTTTTGTTGACGTTGAGTTAGAGGTCAAGTGTTTCATGCCTGTCCTCTTTCTATTTGTTTAATCACCCTCTCTTCCTCTTTTTCTGGTGCTCCATTGACTTGGCTGTCCTCTTTCTATTTGTTTAATCACCCTCTCTTCCTCTTTTTCTGGTGCTCCATTGACTTGGCTGTCCTCTTTCTATTTGTTTAATCACCCTCTCTTCCTCTTTTTCTGGTGCTCCATTGACTTGGCTGTCCTCTTTCTATTTGTTTAATCACCCTCTCTTCCTCTTTTTCTGGTGCTCCATTGACTTGGCTGTCCTCTAGTTCCCCCAGCACCCTCTCCCTATCCAGCATCACCCCATCTTCTATCCCTCTGTCTCTAATTGATGAATTGACAGAGGTGAGAGAACCAGTGAAAAGAAACCTCAACCCCTGGGGTATGTTTCTCAGTTGTCATCATCTGATGTTGGCTCTGGAAAAGAGCCTCTGATTCGGGCAGTTCATTAAACACACAACGTGTGTGTGTATGGGTGCTAGAGCTGGGACAATAAACCGAAAATGATCGATACCAACCACTTACTGAAGGCATTTTGCTGATATCATTCATTACGATAAGTATCTATACTAAAGAAATGTGAAGTTTGAAATTAAATAAGTTTTCTAATATGGGTGATTGTTAAGTGTACAATGGATGGCTACAACCATCAAACCAGTAGTAGTAGTTTTTAAAGAGTCATAAAAAAACAACTGTGGTGCACATTGTTATAAACGTATCATTCTATTTTGCTTTATTGCATCAGTTCTGCCAATTAATTGTATTTTTCTCTAGTGGGGGTGTGTGTGTTGCAGTGGGGCACTGTGCCATTATTAGTGTGTGTAAGTCATGGTAAAGGTCAGGATGTGTCCAGGGGAGAGAGTGTTAGAGACAGGGCTGTTCTGTCTGTCTTGAGTGGACCACATTTCTGAGTGAACCATGGCCTAACTGAAGTGCTTCTGAGAGAGAGTGAGTGTGCGGGCTTACGTGTGCGGTGATGGCTGTGTGCGGAATGGAGTACAGTAACACGGCAGTGTGCTGAACACCAGAGTTACCATAATGGGACTGCGATGGTTGTTGTGTCTGTCTGGGCTTGAGAGACTATAACTCAGTCATTCTATCTCCCTCTCACTATGTTTGTTATCCCCCAGAGTCTCCAGGTTCAGGGTCTCATCAATCCCCTGGTCTTACTGGGTATTGTTCTGTAACACACTGTCAAGGTTAAATCACAATCTTTTAATACTTTACTATGCTGTGGTATTATCTTGGTCTTGAGAGTATTATAATCAATGTTCCTCTGCAACTTTCACATTTTTGGGGGGGATATTGCTTCTGATTTTCAAATGACTTTTTCTTAAAAGGTTATCTTTCTATCTTTTCCGAAAGCTTCTGTTGTTATTGCTGTATTGAGTGATGATGTCCAGGACCTTCCAGCTTAGATCGCTACGTTTCTTCCTCATAAAATTCACTCCAATCATAACCATATCTCATTTTCATACCTCTTCTCTCCCACAACATAAGCCGTCGATATCAGATGGGCGGAAAAACCAACGTGGGCACGTGTCATGAATATATCTACCACTAATCAAATAGAGGCCCTTCTTTTCTGATTATTTGTTTAGCATTGGAGATGAGGGGCTGGGATGGTGTGTCATAGTAATGTGTTAGGACTGTGCTCTGACCACTCTCCTCTCTGTCCCTGCACAACTTGACGGAGAGGCGAAGGTTACAGGGGACTGTGCCTCAACTCACATCTGTGGGTGTTTACAGTTTGTGCCCGCTGACAGGCGCTCTTTGGGCCCTGCATACAATGGGCTTATAAACACAGACTGCTTCAGGTCGCCTGGGGCCGATGAGGAGGGCGAGAAGAGCCAAGAGGAGGCACAACCTTTCTTCTCTTCTCGTCGCTCTCTCCTTTCACGCTCCTTCTCCACAAATGTAATCACCCTTCCACTCTCCACACACACACTGCTCTAATTGTAAGGGTGGATTCTTTACGGGAATCTATGATTCTGCTGTGTAAAAGGAAAATGATGGCAAACCCTGTTTGTATCGATCGTAGAGCTTCTCCTTCCCCCCCTGAGCCTCCGTTGGTGCTGTATAGGGCGGCCATTTATCAGAAGATTTAGTGGCCAGTCATATCTGCCTTTGTCGGGAGGGAGGGAGACAGGGAGGATTTCTGTAAAAGTACAAAAGGAGCCGGGCTGTAAATACAACTTCCTGTCTCAACCAGTCACCAATGGCTTCATAATGAGGCCCCAGACAGTGTACCTGGGATTACACCATATATATTGCATACTGTCTGTATAAGTTAGTGTTTGACTGACAAAGTGATGGGTTAGTGACTGAAATCACTAACATGTGCCAACACGTTAGGCTGTATTTCTCCTTCAGAATGGAAATTGAATCCCATTGAAAAGTGAGCGACCAGACAGACTAATGGAATGGATGGTCTTTGAGTTTGAGTAAAAGGAGAAGTAGGGAAGATAAGAACTGAGAGAAGAGAAGCCCTGTCTGTGTTGGGGGCTGCCATAGTATAGAAATGATTGGTATAACAGAGAACCATACACAAGCTGTGTATATGTGTGTATATACAGTATACACTCCCCTCCCAACATCTATGCTGCTGCTCTGACAGACTCACCTCAGACTCGTGGTGGGGGCCCCTCTCCCCTTCCCTCAAGCGGTTGTTTGCTCTGGTCTAGCGACAGTTAATCCATAAAGTAAATCAGAGCATGGAGTGGTCCACAGGGCAGTCCTGCTTTCAACGCCCTATCAATAACTGTAATGATGATGAAGGTCCTATTGGATTTAGATTTTGAGTTGATTAGCTTCTTGCCTGGATGGTGTCTCAGAACAGCGAAGGGGAGAACAAAACTGTAGCTGTTACTACAATTCAAATCAAATCAAATCAAATCAAATCAAATTTTATTTGTCACATACACATGGTTAGCAGATGTTAATGCGAGTGTAGCGAAATGCTTGTGCTTCTAGTTCCGACAATGCAGTAATAACGAACAAGTAATCTAACTAACAATTCCAAAAAAAGTACTGTCTTATACACAGTGTAAGGGGATAAAGAATATGTACATAAGGATATATGAATGAGTGATGGTACAGAGCAGCATAGGCAAGATACAGTAGATGATATCGAGTACAGTATATACATATGAGATGAGTATGTAAACCAAGTGGCATAGTTAAAGTGGCTAGTGATACATGTGTTACATAAGGATGCAGTCGATGATATAGAGTACAGTATCTACGTATGCATATGAGATGAATAATGTAGGGTAAGTAACATTATATAAGGTAGCATTGTTTAAAGTGGCTAGTGATATATTTACATCATTTCCCATCAATTCCCATTATTAAAGTGGCTGGAGTAGAGTCAGTGTCATTGACAGTGTGTTGGCAGTAGCCACTCAATGTTAGTGGTGGCTGTTTAACAGTCTGATGGCCTTGAGATAGAAGCTGTTTTTCAGTCTCTCGGTCCCAGCTTTGATGCACCTGTACTGACCTCGCCTTCTGGATGACAGCGGGGTGAACAGGCAGTGGCTCGGGTGGTTGATGTCCTTGATGATCTTTATGGCCTTCCTGTAGCATCGGGTGGTGTAGGTGTCCTGGAGGGCAGGTAGTTTGCCCCCGGTGATGCGTTGTGCAGACCTCACTACCCTCTGGAGAGCCTTACGGTTGAGGGCGGTGCAGTTGTCATACCAGGCGGTGATACAGCCCGCCAGGATGCTCTCGATTGTGCATCTGTAGAAGTTTGTGAGTGCTTTTGGTGACAAGCAATTTATTCAGCCTCTTGACGTTGAAGAGGCGCTGCTGCGCCTTCCTCACGATGCTGTCTGTGTGAGTGGACCAATTCAGTTTGTCTGTGATGTGTATGCCGAGGAACAATTTCAAATATCATGAAAATCTCTATATTTCAGATGTTTCAAAAACATTGTTCTGCTATTAGTATTTTTACTGTATGATCGTTGGGCTCAATGAGACAATTTTGCTTACATTGTCCTGCTTAGAGGGGGGCAATGGTCGGGCGAGTATCGTGTGCGACTTCCGGAGGTAGTGTTCAAGACGTGAGAAATACACAGGTTTGCATTACAGTAATGTCTCTTGAGAATCGATACCTCTCGAATCTCTGGGAATTCTCCTTAATTCTGGTGAATGAGAATGGACCCTAAGTTTCCTCACCAACCAGACATTCTATCAGTTATTACAAAAACCCACTGAATCGCAACAGGGTAGGCCATCGACACCACCAGGCATTCATTCACCACAATTAGCTACAGCTGGCTTTGCTCAGAAAAGGGGACTAATGCAAAGGTCATGAATACTTCTACAGTATTTGCATTTTACTGATCAGGGGTTTTGAGCATGTCCATTTGTTACAAAACAATTAGCTGCTACACACAATTATGGGGAAGTACTGTATATGGAATGACTTTAAAGAACGGAACCCAAAGTTGTATTTATTGTATTCATAGTACTGTAATAATATGGTACAGTAATTAACAGTCATAATGGTGTCTTTCATTTATTAAAGATGACTAAGTTGCACTGTGACTTACATTATTATGCATGCTAATTCCAGATGTTCCTAATTCCAGATGTTAAAATCCATCTTTTTTTACATCAGGTTTTCTCTCATTTAATTTTCAAAGATGTACTTTTAACTTTGTACTTTGTCTATAACATCTGTTTGTCTGTCTCTCTCTCTACCCTCTTCCCTTTCTCCCATACAAAAGACCAATCAAGAGATAAAATTATGTTAACTAAGGAGCGGTTCATGGCTCCATAAAAGTTGTGGGCGGGGGTGTCTGGTGAGACGGCTGGGAGTGACGGATGGATCCGGCTCTGCCTGCCGGAATAAATAGCAGCATTAGCGGAGCTACAGCTGGCCTCCGCTGACGCTTACTGGCCTATGAAATGTGCCGTGTGGCAGTGCCTGGGCCTCACCTGCGTGATGAATGGCTTATATTCCTTGCTAAAGCATATTAAAGTCAGATCTCATGATGGATAGCAGACAGAGGGGAGGAGGAGGTAAAGAGGACGGAGGGGAGGAGAAGGTAAAGAGGACGGAGGGGAGGAGGAGGTAAAGAGGACGGAGGGGAGGAGGAAGTAAAGAGGACGGAGGGGAGGAGAAGGTAAAGAGGACGGGGGAGGAGGAGGTAAAGAGGACAGAGGGGAGGAGGAGGTAAAGAGGACGGGGGGGGGGGAGGTAAAAAGGACAGAGGGGAGGAGAAGGTAAAGAGGACGGGGGAGGAGGAGGTAAAGAGGACGGGGGGAGGAGGAGGTAAAGAGGACAGGGGGAGGAAGGAGGAGGAGATTCAGGAAGCAGGGGAAGATTTTGATAAAATATGTTAAAGGAGGAAATTAAATATATCGAAAACAGCCTAGCGTCTCCCCCCACCTCCCTTTACTGGTGACTGATAAAGAGAGCAGAGCCAATTAAATTGTGTAATGCCCCCCTTCTCCCTCCTCTCTCTCTCTCTTTTTTAACCTTTATTTAACTAGGCAAGTCAGTGAAGAACAAATTCTGATTCATAATGTTGGCCTGCCCCCTCCAAACCCAGACGATGCTGGGACAATTGTGCGCCGCCCTATGGGACTCCCAATCATGGCCGGATGTGATACAGCCTGGAATCCAACCAGGGACTGTAGATGCAGTGAGATGCAGTGCCTTAGACAGCTGCGCCACTCGGGAGCCCTGAATTGCTCCCTCCTCTCTTCCTCTCTCACCACGCCCCTCTCTCTCCACCCCACCCTGGTCTAGTGAATACCTTAATGGCTCCATTGAAGCTTCTTGGGCAGTTGCTTCAGTTAACACTATCCAGGTCAGGTCAGTTCCCAGAGGCAATAAGCGATTTTCCTCTTGACATGAGAACCTCAGCACGACTAACCTTAATTCACCGTGTTCGGTCAGGTCAACTGTGATCAAATATTCACAAAAAACAACCAGGGATAGGTGTTTAATCCAATCAGGTCACTTATTGTAAAATAATGAATAGGGCCAAGAGTTTTCCTTTGCCATGTAACCTGATCTCGTAAAAAAAACTTTCCATCTGAACTTTACTCTTATGGCTTTCCTGAGACTTTGTCCAAGAAACGGTGAATTCCGAGAGACAAATCACTAAAGGTCCACAAACTCTGCTCGACTCAGTGACTTCCCCCATGCAATCACGAGAGTCCCCATCAATAAAAAAGCACACTTTAGTTGGCTGGAGAAATCCATTTGGCCCAACATAATTACCTCCAGAACTCCTTCACTCATAATTAACATTTTCCATTATTGATGTCCTTGGCTGGTAACGCTTCATTTGAAAGTGGCAGTAATTATGAAAAAATTCAATTTAATTTGTTAACTGTCATCTTAAGCTCTGTCAAATAATTGTTTTTTTTGCTGGGCTTTAATTTTGCATCGACATCAACTTGTTTCATCAGTGGTTGGGTGGAGCTGGTGGGAGCTGGTTCGGGGGCCTGAACATGTCATTTCCTGCCTGGTTGGTCTCACCTTGCCTGGGGAAGCCTCACCTCCTTCCTCCCTGGGTCACTGAAGATCCAGACTGTGATTGGACTGAAGACCTCAATCACTCTGCTGATATCTTCATCTGAGGGAGGCTCCCTGTCACCGCTTTCTAATGACACCAGACAAGCCTGTGATTAAACTATATTGAACCCAGTCTGCTGTTAATCACAGTATATAGACAACTATATAGACAATATTGATTCATTAAACTGGAGGGGGAAGGAGGGGGGTGATTCAGGGTTCAATCCAGAGCAGAGGCCATCCAGTCAAACCACTGGAGACATACCCTGGTTAGACGTCCTTTCCTTTAACCCTTATTTAATACATTTGAGGTTAAAAACCCATTTTTCGAGAGCAACCTTTAGCCAGGCCCTGTGTGTGTGGGTGGGTGGGAGCGTGTGTGCATGAAGGACTGGGATAGGTTCTCTCCACTGGACACTCTGGGGAAAATAACACATTTGAAAGTGATTCATGGCATCGGCGCAGCTGGCTGCCTCTGACGTGACTCGGCCCTCATTCCTTATTAATATATTAATTATTTTTTTCATTCATTTATGAAAATTATCAATCATTTTAAATGTAGCCAGAATTTATAATCTGGTGATGCTAATCGGGTGGAGAATGTTTAAATTGGGCGTCATTAGTCAGCTGGTCTGGTCATAGTTATCTGTGCAAACTGTCCTCTCTCATCTCTGTCTATTCCCCTACCTAGACCTCCTCAGTGACTAAGGGATAGCCAGAGCAGTCTGCACACACAGCACAGAAAGAGCTACTCTATGTCAAGAGGGGTTATGTAGTACAATTGACTCCATCATGCTCCATGTTATGGACCTACCATATCGTTGTCCATCATTGTAATGTGGAAAGACTTCAAAACTTCAAAACTTCAACTGAGAAAAGAGGAAGACTGTGCTGGTTTGTATCCATGTCACTTGGGACTCTACCCTCAGGCTGGACTTGTAGGCAAAAGCAGTTTGTTCTGCGATAGGCTATTCAGAGAGGTTATTGAGAGAATCAGAACATTGATGGTAGAAGCAGCTGAGAGAGTTGTACAGCATATAAGGGTTACTGCAGGCACATTTTCCTCATGATCAAGCTCACGACACAAGGAGTAGGCCTACATCAATCAGACATCCCCAGAAATCTCCGACCAGCCAACCAACACAACTTCTCTAAACACAGATATACAATGAGTGTACAAAACATTAGGAACACCTGCTCTTTCATGACATAGACTGACCAGCTGAAAGCTATGATCCTTTATTAATGTCACCTGTTAAATCCACTTCAATCAGTGTAGATGAAGGGGAGGAGATGGTTAAAGAAGGATTTTTTGTTGTTGTATTTTACCCCCTTTTCCTTGTCTCGTCGCTGCAACTCTCCAACGGGAGGTCGAGTAATGCGTCCTCCGAAACATGACCCGCCAAACCGCACTTCTTAACACCCGCCCGCTTAACCCTGAAGTCAGCCGCACCAATGTGTCGGAGGAAACACTGTTCAATTAACAACTGAGGTCAGCCTGCAGGCGCCCGGCCCACCACAAGGAGTTGCTAGAGCACAATGAGCCAAGTAAAGCCCCCTTTGCCAAACACTCCCATAACTTGGACGACGCTGGGCCAATTGTGTGTCGCCCTATGGGACTCCTGATCATGGCCGGTTGTGATACAGCCTGGGAACGAACGCGGGTCTGTAGCAACGCAACTAGCACTGCGATGCAGTGCCTTAGACCGCTGCACCACTCAGGAGGCCCCAAGGAAGGATTTTTCAGCATTGAGACAATTGAAACATGGATTGTGAATGTGTGCTATTCAGAGGGTGAATGATCAAGTCAAAATATGTAAGTGTCATTGAACGGGGTATGGTAGTGGGTGCCAGGCGCACCGGTTTCATCCAGCCAACTTAACACAACTGTGTGAAGCATTGGAGTCAACATGGGTTGCAACTCAATATTAGGAAGGTGTTCCTAATGTTTTGTACACTCAGTGTAAACTGTTTCCTTCCATTACAGAGCTATGCATAATTAACAGCTTATGAATATGAAAGTATTCTCACTAAGGCCTACAATGCGTTTCTGCCTAACTCTATCGGTAAACACACCTTGCGTTCTCAGGCTGTAACATAAATTGTACAACTCCAATTTCCAAGGTCATTGGGGGAATATAATGTCCCTATCACACATCACATTCTCATTCTGCCATCATGAGAGCTGTCCCATTGGAATAGCAGAAGGATGAATGCCTTCACTGTATTAATCTGTACCTGTTGGCTCTTTAGAATTGGATGGTGAATGGCAGTTATCATTCCCATACATAGACTGCATAGTACTGAATGCCTAGCACCCCGGGCCTTGTACTTGTACTCGGGTTGTTACAGTGCTAGGTAATGTCCATGGACCAGAGAAGGCCTCTCTCTGAGGCAGAGTGTACCCAGAATGGTGCAGCCTGAGAGCTGGCCAGCTAGTATGGGATAATTATACTGAACAAAAATATAAATGCAATATGCAACAATTTCTAAGATTTTACTGACTTACAGATCATATAAGGAAATCAGTCAATTCAAATAATCTATTCCCAGTCATGATTTCACATGACTGGGAATACAGATATGGATCTGTTGCTCACAGATAAGTTTTAAAAAAGGTAGGGGAGCGGACCAGAAAACCAGTCAGTATCTGGTGTGACCACCATTTGCCACATGCAGCACGACACATCTTCTTCGCATCGAGTTGATCAGGCTGTTGATTGTGGCCTGTGGAATATTGTCCCACTCCTGTGCAAAGTTGCTGGATATTGGCGGGAACTGGAACACCCTGTCGTACACATTGTCTGGTGTGAGTATGCAGGCCATGGAAGAACTAGTACTTTTTTTTAGCTTCCAGGAATTGTGTACAGATCCTTGCAACATGGGGCCGTGCATTATCATGCTGTAACATGAGGTGATGGCGGCGGATGAATGGCACGACAATGGGCCTCAGGATCTCGTCATGGTATCTCTGCGCATTCAAATTGCCATCGATGAACTGCAGTTGTGCAGTTTGTTTTCTGTAGCTTATGCCTGCCCAAACCATAACCCCAGCTCCACCATGGGGCACTCTGTTCACAACGTTAACGTTAATCAGCAAACCGCTCACCCACACAATGCCATACACGTGGTCTGTAGTTGTGAGGCCGGTCAGACGTACTGCCAAATTCTCTAAAATGACGTTGGAGGCGGCTTATTGTAGAAAAAGTTACATGAAATTAACTGGCAACAGCTCTTTTGGGCATTCCTGCATGGCAATTGCACACTCCCTCAAAATTTGAGACATCTGTGGCACTGTGTTGTTTGACAAAACTGCACATTTGTGAGTGGCCTTTTATTATCCCCCGCATAAGGTACACCTGTGTAATGTTCATGCTGTTTAATCAGCGTCTGTCCTGTGGATGGATTATCGTGGCAATGGAGAAATGCTCACTAACAGGGATGTAAACAAATTTGTCCACATTTGAGAGAAGTAAGTTTTTTGTGTGTATGGAACATTTCTGGGATCTTTTATTTCAGCTCATGAAACATGGGAACAACACTTTACATGTTGCGTTTATATTTTAGTTCAGTGTACATAAAAATGAAATAGTTAATGGTCCGTGCAGTGTGGGTCAGCCAGGAGAGGCTTGGGCTTGGACTGGTCAGTGGCTGTAATGTAAAGCATGATGTATGCTTCTCCACAACATGAAGGTCACTGGAGGAACACTGATCACGCACACAGACACACACACACTGATGAGCTGAGAAACATACATAAGGGAAGACATATTGTAATCCTCTGAAGGAAACATTACTGTGGACACATTACTGTATGATTCCTTATGGTAATGCTGACTTTGACATGTGGTTTTAACACTTTGAAGAAGGAGATTGTTCAGTTGGTGCTTATTGTTATAGTAATCAAATCCACAATTATTCAAGTGCAGCCTGGTGTTGAGCTAGAAAGGGATTAGGCTATGAGGGATGTTGGACTTGGGGAAGTGGAGAGTTGTTAAACTCAACAAAAAAGCCTTCAAACATATGTCTCTGTTGTCATGTACTGTACATGTGCACATTATGTAACACCTAATCCTGTCTCTATATGAGCAGGGGTTAATTGTATGAGCTCCAGTTTTGAGTTGCCAGGACAAAATACCTCGCTTTCACAGGATATTTAGAAAAACACACTTCTACTTCCCTCTGTTAGTGTGAATCCCTGGTGACTCATTTATCAATATTGCATAGAAAATATTCTAAAGTACTATTTAGGAACGGAAGTTACAATGTTCATATGCATAGAAAAAGTGTGATTTATCAGACATTCCTGGAGCCTCATTTATCAATATCATGTGGAAATAAAAAAATAAAAACATGTAAATAACATAGTTATAAAGAGAGGACTATTAAGACAATGAGTTGCTATAGCAATGGCAAATATATATCAAATGGAAACACTCACCAATAAGCCATCCATCCTCAACGGCCTTCCTGTAGGCCTATAGGTCAACATTGATGTTCTACAGAATGAATGTGACGCGCCTACCACCTGGCCAGCTTGCCACCTGATTCAGCAGGGTCTTTTGCGGATCACATAACCTATCACCTGCACATTAAGAGTGGAAACCTTTTCTGTTCACATAGTTGAACTCATTATGGGATGGTGCTTTTATGGTGATGTGGGTGCCGTCTATTGCTCCGTTTATATTTGGGAACCCATTGATGGCAAAGAAACCCCTCTTGACTTCAACCTGTTGTGCGATGATTTATGGAAATTGTATGTAACAGTTCGTTTTGCTGATGATTGCATCAAAAACGATCGGGATGCTCCCGCTGCCAAAAAACCCAGGCTGGATAGCACTTGGATTTGCACTGGAATGGCAAGTGTTTGCTTTTTAAAAGTAGGCCTTAAGTCCTTGCAAAAAAGACGATAAGATTCGTTTTGGGAAATGAAATTTGATGAGCCAATCTGTAATTTATCCCATAAAAAAAGGTTCACCTGTCTCTAAAAACGCTTTCTGCGAAATTCAGCATATGCCAAATCTTCAAACAGAGCAAAATCAGCTTCTCATTCGATTTCACATTATCTCAGTCTTTATAGTATTTCAACAATTGTTTCACTTTAACACGTGTAACATTACTGTACTTTATATGGGTTATTATCGTAAAAAATGCACTATGGTCGTCAAATGATATGCCTGTCAAGATATGTTGCATGAATTCACAATGGAAATACAATGACATCGAAAAATTATTTAGTTATTACGCTCACAATTTCTGACAATTTCAACATATAATGTCTTTTTTTTCCCCATTCTATGCTTGACAAGAAGTTAGTTTCATTATTCCACGGCTTGGCACTGTGTGTACGCATGGACATGGCTCTGCATACATTTAAGCACACTCTCAAGCACGCGTATTGCCGCGTTGATGTGCTAGTCGGAACTAGGAAACTCGGACATTTCGACTCGCTAACTGGTTGTAGTTATACACGTACCGCGTTCAAAGAATCAGCAAGTCAGACATTTCTGAGTGTCCTAGTTCCGACTAGCATTTGAACCGGCATTTCTATTGATACATCTCACACGTTGCGTGGAAATGATCCCATGCACAGATTTGTACCTATGCATGATTGATAAATGAGGCCCCTGGACTCTGTATTTCCACTGTATGGCTGCGTTTACACAGGCTGCCCAATTCTGATATTTTCTTCAGAAATGTATCTTTTGATCAATTAGATCAGCTCTGAAAAAGAGTCTGGGGCCCAATTAGTAGAAA